>NW_006921705.1:1556592-1573836 GCF_000298275.1 Orycteropus afer afer | reverse complement strand
TTTGTTTGTGAGGCACTGAGTTTGTGCTAATGGTGGTGGGCTATTTTGGAAAGCCTAATAATAATGGTGGCACAACATGAAAAATATCATCAACGTCCCTGAGCTGTAAACAGGAAGCTGTTACATTGGTGAATGTCTTGCTGTGTGTTTTCACCACAACAAAACTAAAGAAAAAAAAGAAGAAGAAGAAGAAGAAATTTGGATGCATAGATAATTTCAAAGTCTTTTGAAAGTCCTATGAACACATTTTGCAGTGTAAAATGGGATAAGAGTTGGAAATACCTGGGCCATCCAAAAGTTCAGAAAAAAATTTGTGGAGGAAAAGATGTCTGACTAGAAACTTAAGGGTGAGTTATCCAAGAAAAGAAGGATAAAGAGGAAATCCATGTAGGGGGCATCAGTACAGAAAAAAGACACAGGAAAATACTGAGAAAATTTGTTCGGAATTACAAGTAGGTTAGTAAGTATTCCTGGAAGTAAAGTTGCAAAAGCAGTAGTGGGAGATCGGAGGTGTATATTGTATGCTACATTGAGGAATATGGACTATCTCTTGAACTATGTTTATTAACAACATCATTATAGGCCATCATTGAAGATAATTATGAGATTTCAAGACCAGTGTCAGTAAAACCAAAGAAGAGACTGTAATAATAGTTCATGTAAGAAATGATGAGAACTTGACTATGGTTGTTTGGGGAGAGGAGAATGTGAGAACAATCAGAAACATGTAAAATTATATTTAACATGTTATGGTATGGGGAAGGAGCTCTGGTGGCATAGTGGGTAAGGCATTTATTTGGATGCTAACCAGAAAGTCAGCAGTTCGAACTCACTAGCTGCTCCAAAGGAGGAAGATTAGGCAAATTACTTCCATAAAGATGTACAGCCTTGGAAATGCAATGGGGGTAGCTGTGAGTAGGAATGGACTTGATGACAGTGGGCTGGGGCTACAGGGAGTGTGAAGGATGGCTCCCCTGCATCTGGCTATGGGAATGACTTTGAGATGCAGAATCCAGGAGTTGGAGCCATTTCTGCAAATGGTAAAAATAACAGCTTGGTCTTAAACATGTTGAAGTTGATATCCCTGTAGAGCATTTAAGTGAATTTGTTTTACAGAGAAATGTCTATTTAAAGCTGTAGCCCTGAGGAGCAGAACAGGCTAAAGATACAGCTGTTTGAGACATCCGCATTTAAATGCAAATAAACCTGTGGGAATAAGTGGGGTTTCTCAAAAGGAATGTCTAGAAAGTCAGAAAGTTAGAAAGGCAACATGTAAGACACTTCCAAAATCCAGAGTCTAAGGACCACAAAGATAAGGGGAAGGCAGAAAGATCCAGTGTGTTTAAACACAAAAACCAGGAGAAAGAAGATACAGACACAGAAGAAAAGGGAGATCTGTTTTAAATGGAGTAGAGAAGTTAAGATAAAGCTAGCCTTTAACAATAAAAATGATGATTGGTGATGATGGTGTTGGGGGAGAAGCATGTCATTCATTGCATACTTGGGGTTGCACGTACATAAATGCATACACACATACATGTATTTGTTATAATACCTGAGCATTATAACACTAAGAACTGCTGAATGAGTATGTCCCAAATAAATGTAAGAAATACCCCTACCTGTCTAACCCATTTATGAGCTGCTAGATGAATATTTGAAAGATCAAGTTTTAAAAAATTCACAAATAATAAATATCGATTTTAGAAAGCTTTAGGTAGCAGCTTTGAAATGGACGTTACCAATTTTCTGAATTCTGTGAGCATTTCTCTTTACCACACCGAGTACATTGGTTTCATTATATAGTTTGACTCGATAAGAGAACACATAAAAATCTCCACTGGTGGCCCACTTAAAAAAAGAAGTATTACAGCTTTAGGCATTGTAGGATGTCATGCTGAGCTCCAAAGAAAGAAAAAATAAATAAATAAAGCACCAAAAAGCTCCTCACCTTCATTTCATTTTTAGGACCCCACATAAGGAGAAGACAACTACATTCATCAGAGATAGACCACTGAGGTTCAGATTTATTTCGTTTAATATTAAATTGTACACTTGAAGGAAATATCAATTTCCTTTTTAAAATGACACAATCACTATATTTCTAAACACTGCAATTTACTAATGATTTTCAAAACAGCTTTAAGGGTTTAAAACTGAATCATTACCACTTAATGTCAGCTAAGATTTAGCATGAAGATCTCATGTTGGGAAGACATTTGTGGTTGAAGTTAAATAAATTCAGTCTCTATTGTTTTAGAACTGGAAGAACACTTTGTTGACTCAGGGCTCTATTTTTTGTTACCTAGAGCTCAAAGAAGTCAGTTCAGCATGCCAGTGTCTACAAGGCATTAACTGAATGTCTGCTGGGAAGTGACTCACACTATATTGTGCACAGTGCTGAGAACCTTTCTAGAATTTAACAGCCAATTCTATTTCCAAGTGTGCCTTCTCTGGTGTGTTTGTGCCTGCATTTATGCCCTGGGTTACTCTGAAAAGTTAAGATGAATTTAGTGCTTAATCTGGAGAATTTAGGCCCCTAAGAAATTCTTCAACCAGATGCCACGACAAAAGCTAGGCACTTGTGAAACGAGCTTGAAGGCTTCTACACCACACTTCCATTCCAGCAACTTCTATCTACCCACACAGAGGTTTTCTTTCTGTGCTGTATCTTAGACATAGATTTCCTTTTATCTTCTCCTCACTTCCCAACCCAGATTCCAGATTGAGTCTATGGTGGTTAAGTCTGTGTGTCAACTTGGCTGGGTCTGGTTGAGTGGCTGGGCAGCTGGTGGTAGTTATTTTCCATGGTGAGATTGGTAATTAATTCCATGGTGGGATACACCACAAGCAGTTGAGTAGCTGCCTTTGGGATGTGGTCTGCTTCCTGTATATAAGAAGAAGCCTTGGGGATAGTCTCTAGCTTATGGCACTCTTGGACCCTGCATGTAGCTGTGTCATTGTTCATTAGCCTGCTAGACTCTGCCAACCTAGGGACTTACAATGGATGTAAATCAATGGCCTGCCATGTGGGTTGGTAACATAGGGACTGTGCCTTTTTACTTGTCAACCTTGTGTTTGTCAGCCTCAGCAGCCAGCAGCTGTCTGAGTGAAGAAATACCTCTAGCTCTAGTGGGCTGGGAGCAGGAGGCAGAGCTGGACCCCAAGGTTGAGGGGCTTTCACCCAGCCCCTAGAGCCTGGCACTTTGAACTTGGACTGAAAGCCTCCAAACTGTAAAAGAATAAACTCCTGTTTGTTAAGGCTGTCCCATTTGTGGTATATTCCTGTTAGAGCAGCACTAGCTAACCAGAACAGAGTCCCTGGGACATTAGCTAAGAACACAAATGAAAATAATAGACACTGTGTTGAACCAAGCATCACCACCTCTGAAGACACAGGTTTTACAATGGAATGAAACTCATCTGCCTAATTCAACCCATTAGGATGAATTATTTTCCAGCAGGTCCTTCATTTTATGTATAAATAGGAATCTAGAAAGCACACAATATAGTTTGCTAAATTTTATTAAACATGGCATATTTCCAACAATAGCCCAAGCTTTACCCTAAACTACTCATGCCATTTAACAATAATATATATTTACATACATACATACGCACACGCACACACACACATGCACACATATTCATACATACACACAGTAGCACACATCTGGCTCTTTGGCAGAGTCTCAAGGAAACTAAGACCAGGACTATAGAAGATTTAATAATCAGAGAGGGAAATTCCTAATCACATAGACACATTTAGGGTCCTCTGAGGGACTACGTGCACCCAGGAACTTGAGATTCGGACAGTTCCGTAGTAACTGGTGTAAGAGCTCATAGCCAAGACCTATTCTCAGTATTTATGAACTGCTGTCATGCTTGTGGTCCAGAGTCAGGCTATGAATACATGGATGCACAGATTCTTTGAATTATATTTCCTGTGAAGTATTATGATGGATACTGAACAAAACAGTACAATACAAGAGGGGTATCATTGAGATGATATCAAGTCTTTGCATCAGTCACTATTTCATTAGTTTCCTTGGCCTTCCCCATCTGAATTTAACATTGTTCTAAATCAATTTTTCAGAACTTCTCTAAGCACATCTTCCACTGTTGTCACGCTATTGACTTTTTGTCCTCAAATTGCCTGCATAAGGTCAATTCTATTTGTATCCTATTTCTTTTGCCTGATATTTCTTCTATTCTTTCAACATAAAATCAAAGAACTTCAGATGTCCATTTTCTCCATACCTCCTGACTTGGCCACCTCGGTCCACAGTATTCTTTCTCATTTTTTGAGTAAATAAACCGTATCACATTTGACAACTGACATGACTATTGTCTTGCGGTGTTTGCTAGGTTATCCTGCACACATGCTTTATCTCCAGCTATACAAGTGCTTTGGGAATATGAATAAGATTTTCAACTTTAAATGTAGTATTCTGTGCTTTGTGTATAGGCAGTCCTACAATGGTAATTATTATTATTTTTTTAAATCATGCTGCATGAAGGTATTTTGCTCTGCATAATCCTTAAATATTCCTTCATAAGCATTACGTTTTTTAATATAGTTTAGTATGACAATGTTACTGTTAAAAGTAAATAAAAAGTTCCTTCAGCATTATAATCCAATTATTGGAATATTCATATTTAAATATCATTATAAAGCTGGTAACTCAAATTCAGCACAATAATTAACCATATGTATCTTGGTTGTAAGTGTGTCTTAATAGTTTTCATGACAATTAAAAATAAATTTTACTAGCGGTGCATGAGTCATTTAGTAAAATTAATGTATTATATAATTATCATTAGGTAGTAACAGGAGACCATTATGATACAATCAAAATTCCAATCCATGAACATTACAACTTTTCTGAAACTGTGCAGAATCAGTTGGATACAGCCTTCTTCGGATGTTCTCTTCTTCCTTTGTACTTTCAAAAATCATTTTAGTTTTTATGAAAACATGTTAATGTCTAAAGGCCAGGATAATTAGCATTTTATCAGAATAGAAGTGTTAAGGTTCATATTCCAACTTTTAATGCTAGAACAAATTATAGAGACTATTCCTCATCAAATTTAAGAACTAGGAAGCAAAAAACTTGTTTAATGCCACAATGCCTTCAATGACAAAGAGTCACTAAGAAAAATGGCAAGAAATACACTAAAAATTATAAAAAAGAAAATTAATCATGTTGATGTCTACATGTATGTTATTTGTTCTGTATTCAATATGTATTCTCTCCAAATTTAAATGAATTAAAGAAAATGAGAAAGACAACTATCTTAAATGATTCTAATACCTGTTTGTTTTGCCTGAATAGTTGATAACTAAGAAACCAAACCCACTCTCTTGAGTGGATTTTGACTCATAACCACCCTATAGGACCAAGCAGAACTGTGACATAGGTTTTCCAAGGCTGTAAATCTTTATATAAGCAGACTGCCTCATCTTTCTCCTACAGAGTGGCTAGTAGATTTGAATGGGCAATCTTTTGGGTAGTGGCCAAATGTTTTAACCACTGCACCATTACAGCTCCTTTGAATAGGTGATAGAAATGACTAAATTAATTTTTCCATTTTTATCAATGTGGCATCCTAAAGTGACACATGTGATATAATACAATTGCCAGTATGACTAGAGTATAATATTAGTTCAAGCCTCATATTTCTGAGCATTACAATTTCCTTCAAATTCATATTTTGGTTGTTGAGAATATCCCATTCCAGGCTATATCAGAGTAATCTTTATAAAACACCAATCTGATGAAGCCGTATCTCAGCAACAGATCCTTCAGTGGTTCCTCCAGTACCTTCTATAATGTGGCATAGAGAAACATTCATGATGGGGTAAATCTCACTTATAATTATGACATGTCACATTCTCTTGTTCTACTGTGCCTTTACTTATGGAATTACATTTCCCAAGATTGCTCGCAACCTCTCCCACCATTCCACTTCCCAGTTTTCATCCTTCATGATTCCTCTTCAGCCTCATCCTCTTTTCTATGCCTTCTGCACAAGCCTCTATTATAGATTTTATCACTTTCTTTGCTTAGTGTAGCAGAAATTGTCAGTGCCCCTTGCATGTCCCTCAGACCATTTGGTATGCTCTGGCCAACTTCCACCTGCTAACATCTGCAGTGTGACTGAATTCTGAATATCAGAATTGCCGAGAACTGATAGCTTGCTTGTTCAGGAGACAGGGAGTGTCAAAATTTGCACCCACATCCTCCATGATCATGGACTTTCAAGATTTAGAGTGTGAATTTTTGGTACTCTTACTTCTCAGGAGAGATGATTCTGAGGCATGTGTTCTCAACCATTTCCCAGAAAGTATTTCTTCAGGATTAAGCTCAGTCATTATGAGAACTGGCTTAACAGCAATCCCTTTGTTGGCTGTTGTCCCTTCTCTGCATCACTGCCTCACTTCCCTATTAGTGTTACAAGTAGGTCTCAAAAATCTGCTTATACCTGAATCTTTTGGTTTTCTTCTGGGAGAATCCAAAATAAAGCATTTGGTAGCAGATGTGTTACAGAGAAGGGAGTGTTATACAGATGCCTAAAATGAGATTCTGCATTTGAATTACTTGCTGAACATATTCCATCAAGATCATTTTGATAACCCACGGCATATTCTAACAGCACCAATGCCAAGATTTTCCCCAGCAATGAACTGGGATAGAGTAAAAGTGGAAGGAGTTATGCCTTATGCAGTCTCTCTGGGATCTGAGCAAAATAGTGACCATAGCAATTTTAATGACTGTGGAGTTGGTTAGTTGTAAGTATTGTCAATGTTCTGAAGAGAGGGAAAAAAAAAAAAAAAGAAAAAGACAGGTTCAAACTTACCAACTGAAAACCCAGGGCCTGTAGTAAAAGTTAGACCTCTAAGACAACATCATTTAAAGAAACCTTCATATTTTGCAGCCAGAGAGAAGAGTGGACTGACAATTAGATCCTGCGCCTGATTATAAGAGCTACTGAACTACAGAGGAGGGTTACTTTTAAAGCCCCAGCAAGCCTCCTAGAATAAGTCAGTGCCCTAATAAGGAAAAAGTGGGACCTTGAAACGTGATCTTGGTGATCTGGTTGGCTCACTGTTCCTTGCTGGGTGAGGATTCTTTTCTTGTTTGGAGACCACATAAAAGCCTCATCTGAAGTAAATGTTTAAAAACATACACACCTACCCTCAAAATTATTGGGCAATCTACTTCCATAGAGGTACCATCTCACAAACCCAAGGAGGGGTCGCTATGAGTTGAATCAATTCGACATTACAGTGAGTTTTTTTTTTTTTTCTGGGGGGGGCGGGAATCTAGAGTACTAACTATATTCAAGTCCCAGCATAGATCAATTAGGCCGGGACTGTCTCTGTTTTAGGAGAAAGGAGTTACTCACCAAAATAACTGCTAATATGTCCAGGCAGGAACCAGGAGGCATGACTAGAAATGAATCATGAAGGTACTGGACAAGGGGTGTATGTGAAATATAAGGTATACTCTATATACTAAAGGTATGTTTACAATATCATGTGAATTTACATAAAATATATCTATTTTGAGATATGAATTTCCAAAACCATACTTAATAAAATTGCTAATTATATATTTCTTTAAATTTTTTTATTATTATTCTAGGATATGAATATATACATTAAATAAGAAAAGGATAATCCCAAGTTAACTGATATTTAAATTATAAAATATAAATCAAGCCTAATAAGTTAAATCTAAATGTATAGGATATGTTTTATAGAAAAATATCTTGATATTATCTAGCACAGTGATCAAAAGTGAATGGACATTATTACTGTGTCGCCTTAAACACAACCAATCTTACTGATTGCTTTCAAACAATTTTGTTGCTGCATCAATTAACAGATTTCATTAGCTGAATCTCTTTTCAAATTAAAATGTAAGAAAAATATGCACTTTTAAATATATTTAAGGTAGATATGTAAATATTTCTCTTACCCTTACTTGACCCACAAAGGCATTGATTTCTTCCTCCACTACAGACAAATTTCTAGGCAAATATGGATCAAACACAGGAGCATTGTCATTGACATCTGTCACTACCACATTTACTGTGGCAGTTGAGGTCTGAAAGAAAAAGCAAGAATAAATGTGAGAAGAGCTATTTTTATTTTGAAGTCAGTTATGTGGTCATCCTCACACTGGTCTGTCTGCAAAGTGTGTCATTTCATTACTATTCCTATCCCTTAACTTTCCACACACACACACACACAAAAAAAAAAAAAGGAAAGAAAAGCAGCAGAAGCAGCAGCTTGCAATTTTCCAATACCTCAAAAAAAAAAAAAAAAAGAGTAAACGATGATATTAAAGAGCAAACATCTTCTGGAAAATGTCAAGGTATATCCTGGGGTCTTACTTTCAGAAGGTGATTTTATCTTTATTATGTTCACGTTTTATGGATAGCAACCTTTTGTTTATATATACTCACCTTTTTTTTTTTTTTCTGTGAAATGTACCATTTCTCTACTTTTTACTACTTATAGTTGTCTCTGTTTAAAAATAAAACTAGCACACTATAAAATAAGATGATACATCAAATGATTTTTTTTAGGTAAACTAATGTTATCATAAAACACTATATTAATAATTCTGTAAATTCACATGTAAACCAGCAGTTTGAGGACAAGACACTAGTCATTAAATGATTATCTTATGGCCACACAACATAAAGAACTATTAAGCAGGTGAAAGAAACTGTGGCCTACCTTTATTAAAAGGTCAATCTCTGGCCTGTTGCAATCATAGAGTATTATGTGGGTCAATGACTGTTGCACAATCAAGAAATATGTTCATACATCATTCAATTTGAAAACTACTCTCTCTAATCAAACTCTGAATAGAACACATGACCTCCACCTTGCATGTTACAGTGTAGAGAAGATCACAGAAAGATAAGAACAAAATTCAGAGAAAGAAAGAACCCTTTGCTGGGGGAAAAAAAAAAAAAAGCTATTGTGATAAAATGTCAAAATATTTAATAACATGTCAACTAAAAATGGGAAGAAAAACAGTATGAGACTGTTATGAGAAATCCAAATCCAATACAATCCAACTTTTGTTTTAAAAAATATAAGCATAGTTTAGTATAACTAGTGAAAACATCTTCCTTGAACATTATTTTCTTTTAAGAACTATGTATCTGGGATGAAATTGATAATGGCAACTCAAAATATCAGATAGGAATCTTAGGGGGCAATGAGTTTGTGTTAATGGAGGAAGAACTCAGAGAAAGAGGGTGAGAATGTTTGCACAACTAGAAGAATGGAATGAATGGTACGGAACTCCATATGTAGAAATGGCTGAATTGGTGTATATTTTGCTGTGCATATTCTCAACCATTATAAGAAAATAACTTTTAAAAATGAAAATAAATAAGAAAGAAAAAAAATAAATATAAATACGACTGCTTCTAATTCAAAAGTGATATGAGGTGAGAGGCCAAAATGCTCAGCACAAAGAACTGACTAACAGCGAGAGAATCGGAAGAGTTTGTACCAGTCATGATGCTGAGCAGTCAAAAACAGAATGCCCTAGCTACCACGTAGGAGTCCAAAACCAACCTAACTCACTGCCATCAAGTTGATTCCAACACATAGCAGCCCTATAAAACAGAGGAAAACCTTTTATTTAGAAACCAAGTGCTTAACCACTGTACCACCAGGGCTCCCCCAGTAGAAGGGGTTCTAGTAAATATCCCAAGTTTTCCTTTGGAATAATTGAAGCTCTAATTCCTATAACTAAGACTTCACTGGAACTGTTGTTGCTAAGTGCCATCAAATTATTTCTGACTCATAGAGATCTTATCTATAACAAAAGAAAATTGTCTGGTCCTAAATCAGACTTATTCAAACTAAAACCATACACTCGTACTCTAATTGGATTAAAATGATTTGCCCTTGCTTTCACCTTAATTCAATCAGATGAAGGTAATCTGGTTGGCACGAATAGTTACGCACTGAGCTACTAACTCTAAGTTTGGCAGTTCAAACCCACCCAGAGACACCTGAGATGAGAAGCCTGACATGCTGCTTTAGAAAGTTCACAGCCATGAAAACTCCAGAGTGTGTTTCTACTCTGACACACGTGGCCTAGCTAAGAATCAGAACTGACTCTACAGCAATGGGCTTATTTTATTTTATTCTATGGCTCTTATGTTACAGAAAAAGAGATCCAGTGGTGCAGTGGTTAAGTGCTCAGCTGTGAACTGAAATGTCAGCAGTTCAAACCTGCCAGCCACCCTGTGGGAAAAGGATGTGACAGTCTGCTCCTGTGAAGATTTACGGACTTGGAAACCCTATGGGTGAAGTTCTACTCTGTTCTACAAGGTAAGAATCGCCTCTACGGCAATGGATATGTTAACAGAAAGGAGTCCAGATGGCACATGGTTAAAAGCAAAAGTAAATCCTCTTTTTAGCAATATATTTTTATCTCAAACATCTATGACTTTTCATTGCAAAATTGCTAGGCATAGTAGGGGTTTCTTAGGCATAGGTAATGATTAATTTTTTATCTGTGTTATGGTGACATTGATGTGATAGCTCTATGAAAATTCACATAGCTATTCATATATGCTTTGTATATAGTCCCATATTTAATAGCTAAATAAGCAATATAATTTTTACTTAACAGCTTGTACAAAGATGGTCAGAGCAGTGCTATATATCTGAAACCTGGAAACAATCCAAAATACCTATTGATAGTAGACTGGTTATACAGACTGCAGTTTATGCATGCAATAGAACAAGATACAGTAATAAGAATAAACAAACTACTGCTATAGGAATCACATGGATGGATTTCATTAACAAGAAGTTAACTGAAAGAAGTCAGACACCAAAGAATGCATACTTTAAGATTCCATTTATAAAAATTTCAGAAACAGATACAATCACTCCACAGAGACAGAAGTCAGGATAGTGGTTATTCTTAAAGAGGAAATAGAGTAAGGACTGAGAGATCATTAAGAGTGGGCTTCTAGAGTGGTGATTAATTTTTTTTCTGTTGTTCTGGGTAGTGAATTTTTGGAGCTGTACAATTATGATTTCTACACTCTTTTGTGTGTTTGTTGTAATTCCATAAACACATTTAATTTAAAACATGCACATAGAAATATACACACATGTGTAAATGCATGTGAAAATGTATAAAAAATTCAAATGCTATCTGGTTAGATGGAATAGAGATAATTTTATTTTCTTCTTATAATTTTTATGTATTTTCCAAATATTATCTAAGAAAGCTACATTGTTTTTATTATTAAAAAAAAAGGTTAACAAATCTTATTTCTTGAAAAGTTGTATTAGAGTTGAAACTAGTAAGAAGAAGCATTTTTTCACGGTTGCAGTAGTTTCCAGTTTGCCTGAGGGTGAACAAGACATTAAAATTGACTGCCTGAAGCCAAAATCTAAGAGCAGGTCACACTAGAGTTTGTAGGCTCTTCTTCAAACTGTCTAACCCCCTCTATGTCAGCCTACAATACTGTTGTTCTCTCAGTGCATTATATTTATCACAGATTTTAAAATCTGCAGTCTTGACACTATGGAGTGAGATGTGTTCAGGCTATTCTGGGTCCTCAGTCAAAGACGGTGACATGTAACTCAGCAATGTAGAATGGAACTAGATCACTAAACTAAGATATTAAAGGACAAGTCCACCATTTTTGTACAAATAGAAGCTGATTCTTATAAACCATGTAGGTATATTTCTCAATGTCTTAGGGACTTTTACATAACTTGAAAAATAATCATGTGTCTGGTGAAAATTTAAAGTCATAAGCATTAAAAAAAAAAAAAAAAAAAAAAAACCTCATTGGCATCAAGTCAATTCCAACTCACAGCAACCTCCATTGGGTTTCTGAGGCAGTAAATCTTTACAGAAATAGATTGCCCTATCTTCCTTCCAGGGAGTGGGTAGTAGGTTTGAACCACCAATCTTCTGGTTAGCAGTCAAATGTTTTAGGCAATGTACCACCAGATGTGGCTAAAACACCCAAACAAACAAAAAAAACTCCGAACAACAGCAACAAAAGAACCCTAGCCCATATGGATTTACTGGAGAATTCTACTAAACATTCAGAGAAGAGATGACACCAATACTACTTAAACTATTCCAGAATATATAAAAAGAAGGAATACTCCCAACTTTATTCTAAGTCAACATAACTCTGATACCAAAGCCAGGCAAAGATATCACTAAAAAAGAAAAAAAAAAACCTATAGACCAATATCCCTCATGAATACAGACACAAAAATTCTCAATAAAATCCTAGCCAAGAGAACTCAACAGCATATTCAAAAAATAATACATTATGACTGAATGGGATTCATATCCACTTGCAAGGATGGTTCAACATTAAAAAAATCAATCCATATAATCCACCACATAAAGAAAAGAAAAGGAAAATAATCACATGGCTATCTCACTTGATGCAGAAAAGGTGTTTGATAAAATTCAATATCAATTCCTGATTTAAAAAAAAAAAAATCTCTCACTAAAATAAGAATAGAAGGGAAATTTCTCAACATAATTAAGGACAGATATACAAAACCAACAGCCAATATTATTATTAATAGAGAGAGACTGAAAGGATTCCCCTTGAGGACAGGTCCTAGACAAGGATGCTTTTTATCATTACCTGTATTCAATATTGTACTTGAAAGCCTACCTAGAGCAATAAGGCCAGAAAGGGAAATAAAAGACATCAAAATTGTTAAGGAAGAAGTATCCCTATTTGTAGATGACACAATTTACAAATGGATAGTTGATCTTTGACAAAGGGCAAAAATCCATTAAATAAGGAAGAGATAGGCTCTTTAACAAATGGTGCTGGCAAAATTGGATATATATTTGCAGAAAACTTAAATGGGATCCATATCTCACACCAAACACACAAAATCAGACTTAAATGTAAAACCTAAAACATATAAGAAAAATAGAGGCCATAACTTATGACATTGTAGACTATCAAATGTACCTAAAAATGTATAAACAGCAGAAGAGAAACTACACAATTATGACCCCAAAAATCAAATATTTATGCTCATCAAAAGAATGTTCCAGAGAGTAAGAAGAGAACCTAGTACTGGGGAAATATGTTTGACAATGACATATATGACAAGGATCTAATCTCTAGAATTTATTGAAAATTCCAACACCTAAACAACAAAAAGACAAAGAGTAAAACTAAAAAAATGAGCAAAGGGTATGAACAGACATTCACCAAAGAAGACATTCATGGAGCCAACTGATACATAAAAAGATGCTCATTATTAACCATTAAAGATATGATAATCAAAACTACAATGGTATACTACTTCACATCAGCAATAATGGTGCTGATCAAAAAATAGAAAGCAATAAATGCTAGTGAGGTGTTGGGAGATTGGAACCCTCATACATTGCTGGTGGGAATTTAAAATGGTAGAAACACAACAAAAAAATGGTATGACACTTCCTCAAAAAGCTAGAGAAAGAAATACCGTATGATCCAGCAATGCCATTTCTAGATATATATACTAGAGAAATTAGAGCCATGACATAAATAGACATATGCACATCCATGTTCATTGTAGCATTATTCACAAAAGCAAAAAAATGGAAACAACCTAAGTGATCAACAATGCATGAATGGATAAACTAACTGTAGCACATACATACCAAATTCACTGCCCTCGAGTCTGATCCAACTCATGGCAACCCATCCTTGGGTTTCCGAGGCAGTATCTCTACGGAAGTAGATTGCCCAATCTTCCTTCTGAGGAGTGGCTGGTGCATTTGAACTGCCAGCCTTCTGGCTAGCAGTCAAATGCCTTAGGCACTGCACCACCAGAGCTCCTTCATACATACATACAAGGGAATAGTACACAACATTAAAGACTTACAATGAATCCACAAAACATCTCACAATATGGGTAAACCTGGAGGACATTATGCTAAGTGAAATAAGTCAATCACATGAGGACAAATATTGTATAAGACCACTATGATAAAAAGTCAAGAATAGGTTTATTCACAGAAAGAAAAATTTTTTGGTTACCAGGGATGGGAGTGAGTGGGAAGGAAAATCACCCAACTCCCTGGAAAGGTTGGGCAATCTACTTCTGTAGTCATACTGCCTTGGAAACCCAAGGAGGGGTCACTATGATTCGGACCTGACTCAACAGCAGTGTGTTAGACAGTAGACACATATTAACTTTGGTGAATGAAAAGGCAACACACAATATAAGGGAAGCCAGCACAACATAATGAAGGCAATGGAAAACACTGAAGAGCATGAAAGAGTAGAAAGCAACAACATAAATACTATTACATGTATAGTAACAACAGAAATAACAAACAATAACGTGCCAGTGGACATAAAGATGTTACGTAAGCTGAAAAGGGATAGAAGGACATATGGGAGTACACCCATGTGCACATAAAGGGTTGGTTGTGGATATTCCTACATGTATATTTGCACATGCTGCAAATATGCCCATGTATATAACACTTTGGTCATGTTGTTAGGAGGAACCATTCCCTGGAGAAGAATATCATGCTCAGTAAAGTGGAGGGTCAATGGAGAATGGGAAGGCCCTCAGCGAGATGAATTGACACAGTGGATGCAATGATAGGCTCAGATATAGCAAGGATTGTGAAGCTGGCACAGAACCATGCAGTGTTTTGTTCTGCTTTGCATAGGGCCTCTAGGAGTCAGAGATGACTCAACAGCATGTAATAACAACAACATATAATAGAGTGCACAGGTGCAGTCATGAAAACTTCTTAGCATAACCAAACACCTTCCAGGACTGAGATAAACTCCTTCCAGGACTGAGATATTGGGTTTAAGGGCTAAAGACCATACTCTTGGGGGACATCTAGATTAATTGGCATAACATCATCCAAAAAAGACATATTCTACATCCTACTTTGATGAGTAGCAACTGGGGTCTTAAAAGCTTGTGAACAGCCATCTAAGTTACAACTATAGACTCTCTCTATTTGGAACAAAGAGTGACAAAAACCCGACTCAAGGGAACAATTAGTCCAAAGGACTCATGGATCTCATGAACCACAGTTTCCACCAAACTGAGAAAAGAAGAACTAGATGGTTCCTGGCTATCACCACTGACCACTTTGCCTAGGATCACAGTAGAAGGTATCTGACAGAGTGGGAGAAAAGGTAGAATAAAATTCAAGTTCATAAAGAAGACCAGACTAACTGATCTGATAAAGATTGGTGGAAACTCCCTGAGACTATGGCCCTTAGACAACCTTCTAACTGAGAACTACAGCCACATGTTTCAGCCATATAAAAGTCAGGTGTATAAAGTAAACAATAACACCCAATAGGAAATCCTCCTCAGAACTAATAACTATATTAGACTAAAAGGCAGAATTTGCCCCAAAAGCAAATTTAAGAAGATAGGAAGGGGCAGGAAAACTGGATAAATGAAAATGGGGAACCCAAGGTGGAAATAGGAAGAGTGCTGACATATTGTGCAAATTGTGAACAATGTCACCGAACAATCTAAATGGATATATATATATATAAATGGCTAAATGGGTAACTAATATGCTCTGTAAACTTCCAGCTAAACCACAATAAAGTATTAAAGAAAAAAGAAATTAAATAACAAGTCCACCATTTTTGGGCAAATAGGGGCTGATACTTACTAATCAGTAAGTACAATTCTCAGTATTTTAGGGAATACATAACTTGAAAAATATGCAAGTGTCTGGAGAAAATGTATACCCATAAACACATATAGAATAATTTCTGTGGAAATAGTTTAGATTTGTTAGCTGTAAAACACAAACATGTAAAATATTTGAGTAAGGTGGAGGAATAGGCAGACAAGTGACCCAGACCCTCTTCAACAAAGAAAAGAAAAACCAGTCAACAGAAATACAGAATATAATCCTAGAGCCCTGAGCTTTGAAAGAAACTATACAGAAGTGGATTAAGCAACAACTAGTGGAAAAACCTGAACAAAAACAATGAGTAAGGAACCAGTAGGAGAAGTGGACTATCAGCTACTCTGAAGGGAACAACACCCTGAATATTTCCAAGTGGTGCTGGGACCTAAGAATTGACTTAAAGATCAGCCTTGGTCACCAAGGGCTGCAGGGACAACTGTGCTGGTCGCCTATGACTAGGAAGGGAAACAGCAAGGAGAGAGACAACCTGAGCTATAGACTTTCTGCTATATGGAGGGCACAGACATTTTGATTGTTTAAAATTTGGAGCCATTTTGGATATTTAAAGTGACTGAGGGAACAGCCATTTTGAATGTCTACAAGTAGTGGCATTTTGGATATTTAAAGTGACTGAGGGTACAGCCATTTGAATCTTCCCAAGTGGCAATCACTTTGGATTTTAAAGTGATAGCATTGTCATTTGGATTCCACGGACCTAAGAATAGGTTCTGTTTGCCAGGGTCGGCAGGGACATACAAGAGGCTAACAGGAAAGTGACAATAGGTGGTGAGTGTATAAGTGCTGCCAACTAGTGAATAGAGGAGCACAGTACAGTACCCTGCTTGCACAGATAGCATACAAAGAAAACAAAAATTGTGGCAAGTCACTCTAACATACAATCACCAATTAAATATAAACACAAAAACGTCACAATGCCTTGGAGACAAAAGAGCATCACAGTTTACACAAAGAAGCAAGTTAAAGCAAGAGAAACAAAGGAACAGGACACGGACCCAAAACACATCCCTGAGGAAAATACAGCATTGGAACTGCCGGATAAGGAATTCAAAATAATTTTATTTAGGTACCTTCAATGAATTGACAGACAGATCAAGGAACACACTTACAAAAGTGAGGAAAACACAGAGAAAACTCAACAACATTTTTGAAAGACAATGTAAGAACAAAATGACAAAATAAATGAAAAATTCAAAATGATACAAAATCTACACACAGAAATCCAGAAGATTAATACTAAAAGCTGCCGTCAAGTCGTTTCCAACTCATAGCGACCCCATGCACAGCAGAACAAAACACTGCCCAATCCCGCGCCAGCCCACAATCCCTGCTATACTTGAACCCATCATTGCAGCCACCGTGTCAATCCATCTCATTGAAGGCCTCCCCCTCTTTCGTCAACCCTCCACCCTACCAAGCATGACATCTTTCTCCAGGGAATGGTCCCTTCTTACAACATGACCAAAATAGGTGAGATGAAGTCTGGCCATTCTTGCCT
>NW_006921705.1:1551033-1555162 GCF_000298275.1 Orycteropus afer afer | reverse complement strand
GAAAAAAAAAAAAAAAATGGCCAATGAAAACCTTATGAATAGCAGTGAAACATTGTCTGATATACTGCCAGAAGATGAGCTGCTCATGTTGGAAGATATGACTGGGGAAGAGATGCCTCTTCCAATTAGAGTTGACCTTAATAATGTGGATGGAGTAAAGCTTTTGGGACCTTCATTTGCTAATGTGGCAAAACTCAAAATGAGAAGAAAGCTGCAGACATCCATTAATAACTGGAATGTGGAATGTATGAAGTATGGATCTAGGAAAATTGAGTGTTGTAAAAAATGAAATGGAATACATGAAGATTGATTGATATCTTAGGCATTGAGTTTGAATAGATAATGCATGAATAAAGAAGATTGAAGAATTAATGCATTTGAGTTGTGGTGTTAGTGAAGAATATTGAAAATACCATGGACTACAAGAAGAGGGAAGAAATCTGTCCTGGAAGAAGTACAGCCAGAATACTTAGAAGCAAGAATGGTCAGACTTCATCTCTTGTGTTTTGGTCATGTTATCAGAAGAGACCAATACTTGGAAAAGGATATCATGCTTGCTAAAGTGGAGAGTCAGTGAAAAAAGGAGAAACCCTCAATGAGATGGACTGACACAGTGGGTGTAATGAAGGGTCAAGTACAGCAGCAATTATGAAGATGATGTAGGACTGGACAGTGTTTCATGCTGTTGTATACAGTGTCAATATGAGTTGGAACTAACAACAACAAAAACTCTCATTACTGACTTCTCTATTTTTAAACTTTAATGTTAAGTGTAGTTATGGTTTCTTTCAATTTAGTTATAGAATAAATATAGGAAGGAAAATATTTTCACATCAAGTCAATATGATTTACTACATTAATCATTGGAGAAGTGGTAATGGGGGAGGGGGGATAGATTTTGCCAGCTTTGATTTTCTTATACTCCACTCAATATATGAAGCAATTACTGTTTTATATTGAAGATTGTAAATAATAGTATCATTCTTATTTATCTATTTCTTAAACAATCAATTTACCAACTGAAATATTTCCCTATATATCAGTCTATTAAGGTCTTACTCTCTGAGTAAATTTTGATGTAGGTTCAGATAAGAAAAACAAAAAGTTTTAATAATAAAAGAGAATTTAGTAGGATATTCTTTGGTTGTACTATTTTTACAAGAAGAAAATGAAATTTACTACTTCCAATAAAGTATTACCTTTGAATATTTTTCTGTTTTCAAAATTCACAGCTGCCAGCAGATGCCTGAAACTTTCAGAATTTAGTCAGCTTCAAATATAAAGGCAAGTTTCTGTATTTTGTCTTTTCCTATAACTATGCAGTTAAAAAGAAGTCATATTTTGCACAGTGAGGAAAAAAAAAATTCTCTTTTTTCTTTTTTTCTATTTTCAGTAGACAGAGATTCTTAAAGATACGACATTAAACAGAAAAATTTTTTAAAATATATTCTATGGATTGTTCATTTTCATTTAGGACAAGAAAGACAGAAAGTCCATTTTCCAGACTGTTAGTTCCTTGAAAGGCAGACATGTTTCTGTCCCACTTACCAATGGGATGATTCATCAGTGGGAACTCAGTGACTATCACTGACAGCTTAATATAACTTTTGAATTTTGAAGAAATGATTTTATTACTATATGCTGACATAAATTCATTTTCTAAATTATTTCTTTGAATCATCTGAGAAAGATGAAGAGCTGGGCAAAATATTGAAATTTTCCAACATCAAAAATTACAAGAAATGTTATCCTACATATTCTTGCAAAAAAAAAAAAAAAAAAAATCAGTAAAGTATACCTGTTTAGAAAACAAACCTATGATATAAAAAGTTTTCAAAGTGTATTTCAGCTAAAATGTTAAAAGAATGGTAAGGTTCAATACCATAAAATTAGAAACAAATAATAGGAAGATCAATGGAAAAAGGGAAAATATATGGAAAATGAACAACACCCTTTTTAAGAATGACTGGGTAATGAAAAAAATACAAAATGAAATTTAAAATTCCTTGAATCTAATGAGAATGAAAACCCAACATACTAAAATCTTTGGGACACAGCAAAAGCAGTGATCAGAAGCTAATTTCTAGCAACAAAAGCACACATCAAAAAAGAAGAAAGAGCCAAAGTCAACACTTTAATCCAACATCTCCAACAATTAGAAAAAGAACAGCAAGAGAAGCCAAAAGTCACCAGAAGAAAGGAAATTATAAAAATTTGAGCAGAAATCAATGAAACAGAAAATAAAAAGACAGCAGAAAAAAATCAACAGGACTAGAAGTTGGTTTTTTGAAAAGATTAATAAAACTGACAAACCACTGGCAAATTTAACAAAGGAAAAGAGGGATAGAATACAAATAACATGAATAACAGACAAAATGGGTACATTGCAACAGAGCCCTCTGAAATAAAAAGGATAGTATCAGATACTATGAAGAACTATTCATCAACAAATTTGAAAATCTGGAAGAAATAGAGATTTCTTGAAACATACTACTTTCCTAAACTAACACAGACTGAGGTGGAAAAGTTGCACAGACCCATGACAAAACAATAGAAATTGAACAGATCATAAAAAAATTACCAACAACAAAAAAAGTCCTGGCCTGGATGGTTTCACCAGAGAATTCTACCAAACATTCAGAGAAGAGCTGACACCAATCCTACTCAAACTATTTCTGAACACAGAAAAGGATGGAATCCTTCCAAATTCATTTTATCAAGCAAGCTTAACCTTGGTACAAAAACCAGGCAAAGCTATCACTTAAAAAAAAAGGAAAACTACAGACCAATATCCTTCATGAATATAGATGCAATAATCTTCAAAAAAATCCTAATGAATAGACTTCCACAACATATCAAAAAAATAATGTATCATGACCAAGTGGGGTCCACATCAGGAATGCAAGGATGGTTCAATGTTAGAAAAAAAATCAACATCATCTACCACATAAATAAAAAAATGGAAAAGATGCACATGATCATATCAATCAATGCAGAAAAGGCATCTGATAAAATCCAACACCATTTCCTGAGAAAAACACTCAGCAAAATAGGAATAGAAGGGACATTCCTCAACATAATAAAGGGGATCTATGCAAAACCAACACCCAACATTTTTCTCAATGGACAAAGACTGAAACCATTCCCCTTGGAAGCAGTGAACTAGAAAATGATGCCCTCTATCATCACTTCTATTCAACATTGTATTCGAAGTGCTAGCCAGGTCAATAAGGCAAGAAAAGGGAATCAAAGGAATTCAAATTAGTAAGAAAGAAGTCAAACTATCCCTATTTGTTGATGATATGATCCTATACCTAGAAACCCAAGAGACTCAGTCAAAAATCTACTGGAACTAATTGAGAGATTGAGCATCGTGGCAGGATACAAGATCAACATCCAAAAGTCAGCTGGATTCCTCTCCACAAGCAAAGTGATTGTTGAAAAAGAAATAAGGAAATCAATACCATTTACAATAGCTACCAAAAACATAAATTACTTGGGAATTAATCTTACAAGGGACACAAAAGACCTGTACAAAGAAACCTATAAAAGACTACTGCAAGAAACCATAAGAAATCTACATAAATGGAAGAATATACCATGCTCATGGATAGGAAGATTAAACATAGTGAAAATGCCATTTCTACCCAAAGCAATCTATACATTCAATGCAATCCCAATCCAGATCCCATCAGCATTCTTTAAGGGAATGGAAAACCAATCACTCACTTTATATAGGGCAGTCAGCCACAGGGATCCAGGTGAGGAGAGAGAACCCAAGCATGCCTAAAGCAACAGGGTGGGAGAGCAGGAGAAATGGGATTAAAAGGACCAGGAACTGGGATAGAGGAGAAGTCAGCCGCAGGGACCCAGGTAAGGGTGGTAGGAGAGGTTTCCAACAGGGAGACAAACTTGTCTTCAGTAGGACAGTCCGCAGTATGGATTATGTCTCAATATAAAGAAAACAAAAATCTTCACAACTGGGTTCCGGCAAGATGGCGGACTAGGCAGAAGGATTGCACAGACCCTCTTCAACAAAGAAAAGGGAAACCAATTAACACAGACACAGAAGATAATCTTGGACCCCTGAGCCTTGAAGGGAAGGATACAGAATTGGACTAAACCCCAA
>NW_006921705.1:1539970-1546152 GCF_000298275.1 Orycteropus afer afer | reverse complement strand
CAACTTTATATGGAAAGGAAAGAGACCTTGGAGAAGCAAAGCATTACTGAAAAAGAAGAACAAAATAGACAGTCTTACACTCCCAGATCTCAAAACCTACTAGACAGCCACAATAGTCAAAACTACTTGGTATTGGTGTAATAACAGATACATGACCAATGAAATAGAATTAAGAACCCAGAAACAGATCCATCGAGTTATGGTCAGCTGATCTTTGAAAAAGGGCCAAAATCTATTAAATGGTGAAGATCTTGTCTGTTTAATAAATGGTGTTGGGAGAACTTTATATCCATTTTCAGAAAAATTAAACAAGATAGGTTCCTTACACCATACACAAAAACTAACTCCCTTAAACATGAAACCTAAAAGTATAAAGTTCCTCAAGGAAAAACTAGGGGCAAATTTAGGGGCCCTAACATATGGCATAAATAGATTATCAAGTAACCCAAAATGCACAAACAGCAGAAGAGAAACTAGATGAATGGGACCTTCTAAAAATTAAATTTGTATGTGCTTCCAAAGACTTTTTCAAAGGAAGCAAAAGAGAACCTACAGATGGGGAAAAAGTATTCGGCAATGATACATCTTACAAGGAGCTTATCTCTAGAATTTAAAGAAAACTCCAAAACCTCAACAAAAAGACAAATAACCCAATTAAAAAATGGGCAGAAGACATGAATAGAAACTTCACCAAAGAGTATTTTCAGGCAGCCAGCAAACCTATAAAGAAATGCTCACAATCATTAACTATTAGAAAGATGAAAATCAAAACAAAAATGAGATACTATCCTGCTCCAGCACTAGTAGCAAAGTTCAACAAGACAGAAAATATCAAATGTTGGTGAGGATGTGGAGAGATTGGAACTCTCATACACTTCTAGTGGGACTGTCACATGATACAACCACTGTGGAAAACAGTATGGTTGAATTCTTAAAAAGTTGGAATTAGAAATACCGTTTGACCCAGCCATTCCATTACTAGTCATGTATCCTAAAGAAGTGAGAGCCAGGGCAAGAACAGACATATGCACACCCATATTCATCACAGCACTATTTACAATAGCCAAAAGATGGAAACAACCTAGGTGTCCATCAACAGAAGAATGAATAACCAAACTATGATACACACACACAATGGAATACAATGCATTCCTAAAGAATAACATAGAATCTGCAAAATACTGCATAACATAGATGAACTTGCAGGACATTATGCTGAGTGAAATAAGTCAATCACAGAAGGACAAATACTGTATTAGTCCATTATTGTAAAAAGTGAAGTAAAGGTTTATATATGGAAGGAAATATTCTTTGTTGGTTACCAGGAGTGGGAGGGGAAAAGGGATGGAATACTGTTAGATAGGTAGAGACAAGTATTGATTTGGGTAAAGAGAAGAGTAATATACCCAATGTGAGTAATCAACATGGTGGCACTGAGGAAGAGGAAGACATAGAGAGGTGCATGGGAGGTGCTGACAACAAAGATGAACCCTGTTGCACATAGAGGACTGCATTGTCAGTGAAAGCAAACATTGATATATGAGTGGATAGATGGGTGGACAGCCTGAACTATTAAGTATGTCTATGCAGGGGGGGAGTGTGTCCAAGACCATGTATAGTGTTGGAAGACAATGTTTCTACAAGTGTGTTTATATGTTTTGTAAGAATTCCCAGGTATATAGTAGAGCTGAAAAGGGGCAAGTTTGTAGTCACTTCTTGGGCACAGCCAAGAAGAACCCAGAAGGAGAGAGTAGTTGGACTTGTGGACTAGGGACCATAATTGGCAAAATACACTACACAAAAACACTGTTCCACGTCCTACTTTGGCAAGTAGCGAATGGGATCTTAAAAGCTCGCAAGCAGCCATCTACATGCAAAGATGGGTCTCTCCTCCAGAGCAAAGAAGAGCAAAGAAGAATGAAGAAAACCAAAGACATGTGGAAACAATTAGTCAAAGTAACTGGTACACCATGGCATCCTCAGCCTATACGACTATGAGACCAGAAAAACTAGATATTGCTCGGCTACCACTGTCAACCACTCGGAAGGAGATCCCTGTAGGAGATCCTGGATAGAGTGGGAGAACAATATGGAACAAAACTCAAAATCATTTTTTTTAAAAAAAAAGGGAATTTTTTTTGCTGGTTTGATAGAGCTGATGGAACCACTGAGACTATGGCCCCTAGATGTTCTTTAGGTGTGGAATTGAAACACTCTTGTGGCTTCCAGTCAAATAAAAAACAGGAACAGGCATATGAGCTGAACATTTACAATAGGAAGATACACTCCTTGGAGAAATCAATCATGGGAGAATAGAAGGGCTGTGTATGCACAGGGAGACAGCTCAGGGGCAGGAGTGCATGGAAGGAAGGACACAGGGAAGAGGTAACTATGGGGAGGAAATGGGAGAGGAGCTGATGCATTGTGGAACATTGCAATCAATGTCATGAAACAAAGTGTATGGGAACTGTTGTATGGAAAGTGAAATTGCTCTATAAACTTTCACCCAAATCACAATTTAAAAAAAAAAATTAAAAAATAGTTAAGGTTATTCTAATAAAGGATGGTAGCGACATTTTGAAAACTTTTGGCAATTTCAAAAATTTCCAAGTAAATCCAAAGGAAACAAACATAAACAAGCATATACATGATAACTAAAGAAATCAAAGTACTTATGTTAACAAAATGCATGCTGTTGTTGTTGTTAGGTGCCATCGCGTCATCTCTGACTCATAGTGACCCTATGCACAGCAGAACGAAACACTGTTAGGTCCTGTGCCAGTCTCATCATCCTTGCTATGTCTGAGCCCATCTTTGCAGCCACTGTGTCTATCCATCTCCTTGAAGGCCTTCCCCTCTTCCATTTACCCTCCTGTTTGCCAAGCATGATATCCTTTTCCAGGGAATGGTTCCTTCTGACAACATGACCAAAGTAGGTCTGGCCATTTCAAGGAGCATTCTGGCTACACTTCCTCTAGGACAGATTTGTTAGTCTTTTAGCTGTCCATGGTACTCTAGCATTCTTCTCCAACATCACAACTCAAAAACATCAACTCTTCTTTGGTCTTTCTTATTCATTGTCCAGCTTTCACATGCATAAGAGGCAATTGATAATACCATGGCTTGGATTAGGCATACCTTACTCTTCTAGAGACATCTTTGCTCTTCATCACGTGAAAGAGGTCCTTTGAAGCAGATTTGCCCAGTGCAATGTGTTGTCTGTTGTCTTGACTGTTGCTTTGATTGGTGTTGATTGTAGAGCCAAGTAATATGAAATCCTTGACCATTTCAATCTTTGCTCCATCCACTATGAAGGTGTTTATTGGATGAGTTGTGAGGATTTTTGTTTTCTTTATGTTGAAGTGTAATCCATACTCCAGTCTTTAATCTTCATCAGTAAGTGCTTCAAGTCATCCTCACTTTCAGCAAGCAAAGTTGTGTCATCTGTGTATTACAGGTTGTTAGTGAGTCTTCCTCCAATCCTGATGCCACATTTTTCTTCATATAATCCAGCTTCTCGGATTATTTATTCATCATACAAATTGAATAAGTATGGTGAAAGGATACAACCCTGACACCTCCCTTCTTGATTTTGAACCATGCAGTATTCCCTTGTTCTTTTCAAATGACAGCCTCCTGGTCTATGTACAGGTTCCTGAGGAGTACAATCAGGTGTCTGGAATTCCCATTCTTCTTAATGTTATCCACAATTTATTATGATCCACACAATTGAATGCTTTTCCATTGGCAATAAAACATAAGTTAACATCATTCTGGTATTCTTTGCTTTCAACTAAGATCCATCTGACATGAGAAATGATATCACTGATTCCACGTCCCTATCTAAAACCAGCTTGCATTTCTGAAAGTTCTCTGTCAATATACTGCTGCAACTGTTTTTCAAATATCTTGAGTAAGATTTTACTTGCGTGCAATATTAATGATACTCTTCAATAATGTCCACATTCTGTGGGATCACCTTTCTTTGAATGGATACAAATATGGGTCTCTTGCAGTCAGTTGGTCAGGTAGCTCTCTTCCAAATCACTTGAGGTAATTGAGTGAGTGCCTCCATCAGGACATCCATTTGTTGAAACATCTCAGTAGATATTTAATCAATTCCTGGAGCCTTGTTCTCCACCAATTCCTTCTGTGCATCTTCAACTTCTACTTTCAATACCATTGGTTCTTAATCATATGCCACCTCCTGAAATTGATGAATATTGACCAATTCTTTTTGGTAGAGTGACTCTGTGTATTCCTTCCATCTTCTTTTGATGCTTCCTGTATCATTCAATATCTTGCCTATAGAATATTTCAATATTGCAACTTGAGGCTTAAATGTTTTTCTCAGTTCTTTCATCCTGAGAAATGCTGAGCATGTTTTTCCCTTTTGGTTCTCTAACTCCAGGTTTTTGCATATTTCATTATAGTAATTGGTTTTGTCTGTCCCAGCTGCTGTTTGAAATCTTCTGTTCAGCTCTTCTATCTTGTCTTTTCTTCCATTTGCATTAGCTAGTCTCTGTTCAAGGGCATATTTCAGACATCGATTTTGGTCTTTTCTTCCTTTCTTGCCTTTTTAATGACCTCTTGCTTTCTTTGTGGATGATGTTCTTGATGTAATCCACAATTTCTCTGGTTTTTGGTCATTGATGTTCAATGCATCAAATCTATTCTTAAAATGGTCTCTAAATTCAGGAGGGATATTATCAAAGTCATATTTCAGCTCTTGTGGACTTATTTTAATTGTCTTCGACTTTAAGTTGAACTTGCATATGTGCAGTTGATGGTCTGTTTCACAGCCAGCTCCTGGTCTTGTTTTGGCCAAAGATATTGAACTTCTCCATCACGTCTTGCCACAGATGTAGTCTATCTGATTCCTGTGTATTCCATCTGGTGAAGTCCACATGCATAGTCATTGCTGATGTTGTTAAAAAAAGGTATTTGAAATGAACAATTTGTTGGTCTTGCAATATTCTGTCATGCACTCTCCAGGGTTATTTCTATCACCAAGGCCATATTTTCCATCTATTAGTAACTCTTATTTGTTTCCAACTTTTGCATTCCAGTCATCAGTGATAATCAACACATCTTGATTTCATGTTCAGTCACTTCAGACTGCAGGAGGTGGTAGAAATCTTCAATATCCTCACCTTTGGCTTTGGTGGTTGGTGCATAAATTTGGATAATAGTAGTATTAACTGGTCTTCCTTGTAGGCATATGAACATTATTCTATTACTGACAGCATTGTACTTCAGGAAAGATCTTGAAACAGTCTTTATGACAATGAATGTCACACCATCCCGGTTGAATTTTTTCACTCCCATCATAGTAGATCATATGATTGTCTGATTCAAAATGGCCAAAACCAGTCCATTTCAGCTCACTAATGCCTAGGATATTAATCTTTATGTGTTCCATTTCATTTTTGACAATTTTCAATTTTCATAGATTCATACTTCGTACATCCCACGTTCCGATTATTAATGGATGTTTGCATTGTTTCTGCTCATTTTCAGTTGTGCCATATCAACAAGTGGAGGTCCCGAAAGGCTTACTCTATCCATATCATTAAGGTCATCTCTACTCTGAGAAGTCAGCTCTCCTCCAGTCAAATTTTAACTGCCTTCTGACCTGATGGGCTTATCTTCCAGCATTATATCAGGCAATGTTTCAGGGCTATTCATAACGTTTTCCAGTAATATATCAGACAGTGTTTCACTCCTATTCATAAGGTTTTCACTAGCCAATTCTTTGAGAAGTGGATGGCCTCTTCCTTCTTCCAAGTCTGTCTAAGGCCAAAAGTTCCACTGAGACCTCTCCACCATGGGTAACCCTGCTGGCATTTTGCAACATGGTGACATAGCCTCCAGCCTCACAGCAACATGTAAGCCACCACAGGGCTGGCAAACTGACAGGCAAGGTAGTCTCCCTTAGTTGTTCCTAACCCCTCTGTACCTGCTTACCTCAGGTCCTGGCCTTAATATAGAGCCACATCCAAGTGAAATGCAACCTCCAAGCCCCAGGCCTCCCTACCTCTGGCCCCTTCCTTAATAAAGAATCACACCCAGGGAAAAAGCAGCCTCCAAGCTCCTTGCCCCAGCCTTACTCATGGAAAAGAGAAAGATTTTGAGACCTTCATTTGCTGATGTGGCACCACTCAAATTGAAGAGAAACAGCC
>NW_006921705.1:1495861-1537392 GCF_000298275.1 Orycteropus afer afer | reverse complement strand
GACGAAAGAGGGGGAGGCCTTCAAGGAGATGGATTGATACGGTGGCTGCGATGATGGGCTCAAGTTTAGCAGGGATTGTGGGGCTGGCGCGGGATTGGGCAGTGTTTCGTTCTGCTGTGCATGGGGTCACTATGAGTAGGAAATGACTCGACGGCACTTAACAACAACAACAACAACAAGCTCCTTGCCTGTCTACTTCACATCCCAGGCTTAATAAAGAGCCATGCCCAAGTGAAAAGCAGCCTCCAACTATTATTGACAAATTATTATTGCAAAATGAATTTAGAAGGGAAAATTAAAATGGAAGAGAATCAAATAAAATTTCCTCAATATTCTCTACATAGAAATTACTGATCTCCAGTAGAATGTGAGCCCTTCCTTTCCCCTTCATCCTGCCAACTGAATGGTGAGCAGCTGAATCCCAGTGACTCTGTGGGAGAAAGATGTGGCAATCTGATTTCTTAAAGATTTACAGCTTTGGAAACACTATGGAGCAGTTCTAGTATGTCCTAAAGAATCACTATGAGATGCAACAGACTTGATGCAATAGGTTTTGGTTTTGAAGGAGTTGATACTTTATGATTAAATTTTCAAATTATGTCTTGACAATTTGTTTCACACATGCTGATAATAATTTTATTTAAGCAAAAAATCCATCCACTTGGGGTCAGTGCTCATTTAAATATATTTATGAAACTGGTGATTATTACAGACTAAAGATTAATTTTATTTTAACTATACTCAGGGCAAGGAACTCTGGTGGGGTAGTGGGTAAGACATTTGGCAGCTAACTAGAAGGTCAGTGGCTCAAATGCACCAGCTGCTCCATGGAAGGATGATGATACAGCCTTAGAAATCCAAAGTAAGTTGCTATAAGTCGGAATCAACTCAATGGCAGTAACTTATATTAAGGATATCAGTTTTAATGTTTGGATAAGAAAATCATTATCAAAATGAGGAACCATATAGCTATTATATATCTGCATACAAAAATCCAGGAGCTCTGGTAGCATAGTGATACTGCCTTGGAAACCCAAGTCGGGGCTGACTCGATGGCAAATAACAACAACAACAACAAATACAAAAATTCATCCTAAAATTATACAAATAATGAAAATAACTGAAGAGGGTTATTTGTGTTGAAAATTTAAACATTTTTTTACTCTATTGATATTTTCAATATAAACATTTGAAAAGGGAACATTTGCTTAAAATTGTGTGAATTTTAAAGCTGAATGAGACCTTCCTTATTGGTCATAGAACGAGGAAATCCGGACTTAGAAATGTTGAAGGATCTGGCCAGGGAGGATTGATAATCACAAGAAAATAATTGAAGAACACCCCCTAGAAATAACTCAACTACTACTTTTAACCTAGAATTTATTTTTAGTTTTCAACATTGGAAAAGGGCATAATTAGTACATGGAGACCATGCCAGACATCTAAATATACAATTCCTTTTTCATTTGTTCCCTTGTCTTACAAATTTCATTTTTAAGGAAAGACTTAAAACATCCTAGCTAAATTACTGCCATTACTTTTCTGATTTACAATGTGACATATCACAAAGCTATGTATTATGCTTTCTTTTTTTTTCTCTCTTTTCTCTTAATGGTTGACCTGAATGTTCCTTCTTAATTTCACTTCACTCTAATGCTACCCCTTACACTATGCTAAATAAATCCTCCCACTCCTTGGAATTCCCTCCCCTTTCAGTTATTGCCCAGCCAAGTTATCCATTAAACTTTCATCATAAGTCAAGTGCTTCAATTATTTCCTTCTAAGTTTCTCACTGACTTCTTTAACGTGGGCACTCTGCATTCAGCAAGGACATTGGGTGTGTGTATACACACACGCACACAGGAGCTCTGGTGGCGTAGTACCTGAGGCGTTTGACTACTAACCAGAGGGCTGGTGGTTCAAACCCAGCCACTCCTTGGAAAGAAGGCTGGACAACTACTTCCTTAGTGATACCACCTCAGAAACCCAGGAGGGGTCAGGAGGGGTGGCTATGAGTCAGATCTGACTCGACAGCTGTTATTGTTGTTGTTTTGTGCCATCAAGTCGGACTCAACTCATAGCAACCACTCCTTGGGTTTCTGAGGCAGTATCACTACGGAAGTTGATTGCCCCATCTTTCTTCCGAGGAGTGGCTGGTGGGTTTGAACCGCCAGCCTTCTGGTTAGCAGTCCAGTGCCTTAGGCATTATGTTACCAGAGCTAAGCAGTGAGTTTTTATTTTTTTTGTGTGTGTATGTGTGTGTGTGTGTGTGTACACACACATAAACCAAACTCACTGCAGTGGAGTTGATTCCGACTCACAACAACCCCTCCTTGGGTTTCTGAGGTGGTATCTCTATGGAAGTAGATTGCTCAGTCTTCCTTCAGAGGTGCCTGATGGGTTTGAACTGCAGCCTTCTGGTTAGCAGTCAAATGCCTTAGGCACTACGCCACCAGAGCTCCCATGCACACATATACACACACATACAGACACACACACATACACACACACATTGAATCTTAGTTTTTATTTTTCTTCACTCTAATATTACTTATGTTCCTTCTACTGGCTGTGTTTCCTAAAAGTGTCCTTCCCCTCCTTTTTAACCTATGGTCAGTTATTTATATAATAAATGAAAAATGTCTAATAGCTTATTATAGGCAAGTTGCCATTGGCATAGTTCCTAAGGCATTTGACTGTTAATCAGAAAGGTGGAGGTTCAAACCCACCAGCCACTCCTCAGAAGGACCACTGGGCAATCTACCTCCATAGAGACACTGCCTCAGAAGCCCAAGAAGGGGTCACTATGAGTTGCCTCTGACCCGATGGCACTGAGTTTGGTTTTTTTCTTTTGGCCATTGTCAAACGTTACTAATTATCCCTCTTCCTCACCTTGAATCCAGATAATGAAACTGTCCCTTTATCAATTGTATGTGTTTTTATCATGGTGAAATTTTCTCAGAAAACCTCAGGTAAGTATAAGAAAAGAATTATCATCTGGCTCCCAGTCAGTGTGCCTCATAGATTAAAGACATCATTTCAAGTAAATTGGTGATACCTTGCTACTTGAATTGGGTGAGCATTACCTATAAACCTACACAGAGTCTGAAATTATTCTCAGACAGGAATGCTGAATTGGCTCATACGCACTTGGCCAAAAAGGGAAACTAACCTTTGTCAGAGAAGTAGTGAAAATGCTGTATGATGACATTACCAACAACTGAAAAGCTATAATATTTAAAAATCAAGATTATGGTGGTTGTGGGCAGGGTAGTACAAAGGACACAGACACATGAGTTTAAAATACATCAAATATATGAAATAATTTATTTTTCTTAAAACTGATTTTTATATCCAAAAGAAATAGAATGCATTTTCTCTAGAATACCAGCTTCGTTACACCATTTAGATCATCAAAAATTACTCAGGATTCTGAGGGCTGCTAACACGTATCTGTGGCATCAAACTGGTTTCCTAAGTGCTTCAAAATATTTATCCAAAAACTCCCCCACCCTCAAAAAAAAGTGTTAGATTAAAGGAAATAGACTCGCATACAAAAGTACCTGAATGCCTCAGAGTGGTGTGATGATATACAATACAGAATACTTGTTACAATAAAACAGATTCATTTTCCTCACAAATTGTGCAAAAATGTAATCACAAGTTTCTAATATGTCAGGTCAAAAGTTGTAACACCATAGCAGATGCAGAGTATTATTCAGGTTCATTTGTTTAATAAACTAGGTAGAGAAATGAGCATTTCTAGTCAATATATGAAGCTGCTCCAGGTAAGAAAAGGATTAATTCATGAATTCATTACTGTAATAAATTATTTTAGAATGCAAGACCACAAGACTATTTCAGTTTGTTTCATATATTTCATATATTTTTGAAACTCTTGCTCAGGGAGGGTACTCACCCCATCTGGCCTGCCATCTGAAGCCGTGACGATTAGAATATAGCGATCGGTGCTTTCCCTGTCCAATGCTTTTCCTAAGGTTAGAATTCCAGTACTAGTGGCAGAGAAAACAAACATGCAAAACACATTAATAAGAAAATCATGTCACAAAAAGAGTATTCCCACTGTGGTGAACTATTTTTGATAAGGTTTTCCTCCTCAGCAAATATATTTAAAGTTACTAAGATTCTTAGGAAAAATGAAAAATTGCAAAACTGAAGGAGATAACTGAGTTGCTTGTCTAGCTTCCAAGGGGAGGAGGACCTCCCCCCACAAAAGTAAAACTATCTTTAATCAATTACAGGGATAAATATATCCATCTTATTTGTGATTATTTTAATGTTATTCTTCAGCAGTCTAACAACTTTTAAAGATAAAGAATAGTTTCTTATGATTAAATGATACCACCATTCCCATTCATATTCACATATATGTCTATGGTGGGAATATAAAATATCTGAATTGTATCTTTCACAAGCCCTGTACATTAAAGATTCTTTTTTTTTTCTTTTTTTCCAAAATAATTGAGGCTCGCTATAGAAATTTAGAAAAAAAAAAGTGGTGCTTTTTAGAAAAACTTTTATAGATATCATGGTTAATATTTTAATATTTATTTTTATTCTCTTTTATAACCATACTTTATTGATTTCAAAAGGTACATCAGGCTGTATACAATATTTTATATTATTTTTTAAAAACATAATTTATGAGCTCTCTAATTTTTATTTTATAATTTATACAAACAAATTATTTCATAGATCACCTAATAATTTTACCATTTTGGTATTATCTTCAAGTTTAGGTGGATCTTAATTTTACTTATTATATATAATGGGTATAAACAACCTTAAGGCAAATTTTTCAAAATATTATTACTACCACTACTTTGCTTTTCACGGTTCAGAATAAATGTTTCCAAATAATTAAGACTTTATCCCCCAATGCAATCTGTTTTCTATCAGTTTGGTCATTTATATTGCTCTCTAAAACAAGCTCTGTGTTTATTGTGGGTTTTACAGTCTGATAATAAAAATGACATTTTAATAAGCATCGGCTATGGAGGAGATGATATCTTAATATAATAAAACATTAAAATATTTATCAAGTATAAAAACAGAATTTGATTCTGATTGATAAAAAGCTTTCATTTTAATACAAGTGTCTTTTATTGTTATGATGGAATTTAAGCAATTCATGCCACATATGGATCAAAGACAATGAATCAAAATCAGAGTCACACTTACTCTATTTAGTCGTTGCTTTTGACATGGACTTTTAAATTGTTCTCAGCATATGGTATGAGCACAAAAAACTAACTTTACTTCTTGTACTTATTAAAAATGTTTTGTCAAAATAACTGAACAGCAATTCCCAGAGTATATTCACAACAATCAGGTTTGGATCAACTTCCCACACTGCAGATGGTTCAGATAATCTCATTCTAAAGTGACTTTCAAAATGAAAAGTAAGACATTTATTGCTTCTAATTCTTACATTAATTCTTACTCAAGTTAATGTAAGAAAAAGGAAATATGAAAACCTAGCCATAGTACACTGAAAGAAAATTGAGTTACTGTTTTCCTTATATTTCCCCTCTCTTTTTAAGACTGAATACTCAACATTCTTCCTTTTACATTATGCATTTTTTAAAATACTAAATATCCTATATAGTATTCCTGTCTAGGATCATACTACAGATAAATAATTAATTTTTCATGGTTTAGTGATCATGATGAAGATAGTTCTTTCCTTTATATAACATATGTTTGTTTTCTAAAGTTAGAGGAAGTGGAATGGGATATTTGAGACGTGGAGAATGCAAGAAAAAATAAGCTGTGTATTTTGATATTCACAGCTAAAGATTGGGTTAGAGGACACATGAGGCACCCTTTGATAAAATATCAGAAATAAATGAGAAGAACGAGTCTTATTATCAACCAGATGGAGGCTATAAGGGCAGGATACAATGCAAAACACCAAGCCAAATATTGTCGAGTCTGTTCCAACTCATAGCAACACTACAAGACAAAGCAGAACAGCTCCATAGGGTTTGCAAGACGATAAACCTTTATGAAAGTAGATTTTCACATCTTTCTCTCACAGAATGCCAGTAGTTTCAAACCACCGACTTTTCAGTTAGCAGCTGAGAGATTTAACCAAAGTGCCACCAGCTCTCCTTAGAAATGCAATAAATCTTGTTTCTTAATTCCTGTACTGAAAATATGTAGACATCATTTCTGATATAACATCAAAAATAATGCAACTCAAATTTATAATGATTAAAAGTATACTCCACAGTAGTGATGTCAGCAAACATGGAGAAGCAACCTGCTCCAAGCGTCTGTTCCCCAGAAACCAACATGTTTTCCTATGACTGGAAAACAGTCATAGGCTTTCACAGCAACCAAATGAATGCCAAATCAAGAAAAAGCTTAAAAACGGTAGGAAAACTGTTGCATTTTACTTGCACTTGCCCCAGTGCTTCAAGGCTTTGCAGTGGTCTTAGAGATGGCAGCCTACAATTCTAATATGGGACCCTGGTCTCTGATTCTGAAGGGAGCAGAAGAGATATTATTAGGGAAATTTTGTTTTTCTTTTGTAATTGTTTGGAGGCTGTATGAAGAGCTGTGATGCCCTTGTCTTTAACTAACCTAACCCAGAACTCAGTCAGGGTCAAAAGGGGGAGTCATTGATGAGAGGGTAAAAAAAAAAAAAAATAAAGCAATGAACAAGCTACAGTTACCTGGGGCAAAACATTATGATTGAGTCATACAACAGAGCACCCTGGGAGGGAAAACTAGGGATAGAATTTCTTTGAGAAATTAAGACACTGACATGACCTGTATATACTTGGATATTCAGAAAGCCACATGTAAGGCCAGAGGTGGAGGAATGCTGATGAATGACCTGAGAAGACCTTATGCTTTTGCCTCTAAACTCAAACCAAGCAGTATCTGAAGGCTAAGGGAAAGTTGAGAAATGGCCTGGCTAAGCATTGAAGGAAGACTCTGGCACAGAAATAATCTGGAAAAATTCTCTCTGCCTTCCTATTTCCCTCCCATGGAATATTATGCAGCAATAAAAAAGAACAAAGTACTGATACATGGCACAATGTGGACGGGCCTAGAAAACATTATGTCAAGTAAAGAAGCTGGATACAAAAAGTCACATAATATTTGATTCTATTTATAGGAAATATCCTGACTAGGTAAATCCATAGAGGCAGATATAGATTGATCATTGCCAGGGATTGGAATAAGGGAAGAATTAGAAGCAATCTCTTAATGGGCATGGGATATTCTTATGAGGAGATAAGGATGTTTCAGAATATCTATGTTTTAAATAGAATTGGTGCTTGCTAGAGGACTACATTCCTAAACTGTGTGTGTCTTTGTTTGTTTGGTTTTTGGGTGACAGTTTACAGAAAAATTTATTTTCTGTATAGCAGTTCATACACATTTTGTCTCATGACACTGACTGCAATGCCCATAATGTACCTGAACTGTGTTTTGCATGACAATATTAAACTCTCATAGACAATAAGGACTGATTTGTATAACTATAACATGGTTTTGAATATTTGTTTAAAAATTTAGTTAAACACTGTTAATTAAATGTAGTGGAAGATATCTACTTCCAAAGAAGCCAGTTTGGTAGCATTTAATAACTGCTTCAATGAGTAACAATCTGTGGTGCAGTGAATTACTTGGTATGGCTCTTCTAGCCATTGTCTTTGTGACTCCCATCAGATTACTGGGTGGAACTATGTAAATGCAAAGTGTTTATGGCCCACCAATTGGATTGGATAGTTTGTTAGTAATGTAAATAAGGTATATGGCATCCTTTTGGGGATGGGACCATGAACATAAGGTATATGGAATTCTAACATGGGGACTGGTTAGTTTTGTCATTCTGCTAGGCTTAAAATGATCCCTCCTAGAGGCATAAGGTGGGATCTCACTATCATTAAGAGAGAAGAGTTGGAGGTGGAATGAAGCACCTCTATGCTAGATCTTATGGCAGAAAAATGGCAGAGACAACCAGCAGAGATGACCAACAGAGACAACTGGCAGAGATGACAGTGTCAGCAGAGCCAAGAGATCGGTATGAAATAAAGCAGTGGGCTTGCTGTCCACAAATCCAGAAAGCGGAGTGCCTTTGAGCAGGAGCCTGGCTAGAAGAGTAGGGTGCACCTAAGTGTACCTATAATCCAAAAACCAAACTCATTGCTGTGGAGTCATATCCAACTCATGGTGACTCCTCCTTGGGTTTCCAAGGCAGTATCACTATGGAAGTAGGTTCCCCAAGTGGGTTAGGCAAAGCTAAAAGAATTTTGTAACACATGATGAAGAGGTCAGGTGGAGAGGCCAAGGGCCAAAATGAAGCATGTTTTTGGCCATGGCCAAAGGGAGGCTTTCCTGATTGAACAATTGTGTCCTGAGCATCCTGAACCTGAATTGTAAAATGTTAATGAAGGTAAAACATTTTACCTGATAAATCCCATAATCATTAATATTGTTTATGAGTTCTCTGTGATCATTGTGACAAATTCTCACACACAGTAGAGAAAGAGAGTGCTGTGGGAGGAACAGTTGGTGGTGTCAGAGTTGGTGAAATTTTGGCAGGTGGCGGCATGTCTGGTCTCATAGAAATATGCCTTGGGCTGTTGCTTGATTGCCTTGGCTGTTGGTGATTTTATCTCCTTCTCATGCAGTTAGAGGACATGCCTCCCCCATGCCCTTCTCTCACTATCTTCCCAAATTACACTGATTAATAGCAAAATTACTTAAGCATCATGATAGACTAAGGGACATTATCTCACATGTTTCATGCTATATAGACTATCCTTCTTTTAAATATTTCTAAATAAGTTCTAATTATGATTTAACATTACTCACAATTGTGTGTTCTGGTGTTCAAGTCTTAAGAAAAAATTAGTGTCTGAGACTTTGTCAAATTTTTCATGATGATTTTAGGCACCATTTTCTGGACCTTATAGTGATATTCAAAATGTATGTGTGTATGTGTGTATTTGTGGTGGGGATAATGTTTTTCAAAATATTTGGAAACTTTAAGTTTTACAAGACACTCAATGATAACAAATTATTGGCAATTAACAAACACAACAATAAGAAAAGGAATTGGTAGTTATCTTCAAGGACAAGGTGATAGTAGCCTACACTGAAGTGGTAGAATGGAGGTTGTGAATAGTAGTTTAATTTTAGGATATATATTGAAAATTGAGGTGATAAGAAATCAAAATTCATATTACATAGCTTATAAGTTATTTAAGTTTTGAAGTATTTATAAAGTTCAAACTAACATTAAAAAAAAAAAAAACAAGCTTTAAATTCAGTGTCAAAAATGAGTTAGTCCCAACAGAAATAAATTAAAATGTTAATGAAGGTAAATTTTTCCAAATAAAATTCTCACAAGGGACAGAAACAACATTTTGCCTTTAAATGTTTCATTCTGTATAATATGCTAGAATGATGACAAACAAGAATTGAAGAGATAATAATTCCTCAACTTCTCTTAATAAATAAGTAAACTATTTGGCCATCATACTTATAAGGAAAGTTTCCTTACATTTTATTTAAATATTTACTTATAGTGGAATGTTTGCTAGCTAAATAAATATTTCTTGAATCATATGTCATGATCAATCAATACAGACATTAGGGAAAGTCATTGAAACAACACGTTATACTGGAAAAATATACAAATCTGGCCTTAAATGTTTATATTAAAATATATACTGCTAAATGGTTTTCATAACCAATGTTATGATTTTTGTTGTGATTTTTAAAGAACCCAGATCTTTTCTTTAGTAAGTAAGTTTTTTTCTGCTTTATATAACTTATCAAAATCACAAAATTATAGATAATAATATAACATTTATAAATCCATAGTGATATTGAACTGATTAACCATCACTAGGTAATATTTTTTTAAAGAATTAACAGAAGCTTTTTAGCATATTTTATATCCCTAGAGATGAAGGGAAAACTAATAGTATTAAAATGATTGAGATTTGCTGTTGTATTTTAATTTTTTAAAAATTTTTGTTAAATACAACTTATCACTTCTTTCATCACTTGGCCTTTCGATGCCATATCTAAAAATCATTTGATCAAAAATCAGAAAGATTTACTTCTGTGTTTTATTCCAAGAGTTTTATAATTTTATCTGTTAGATTTAAGTGTATGATTCACTTTGAGTTATTTTTGTGTGTGGTGTGAGGTAGGGATCTGACTTCATTTTTTCACATATGGATATCCAGCAGTCCTATTATCATTTGTCCCAAAAGACTATTATTTCTTCATTGAATTGTCTTGACTCCTTTGTCAGAAATCAATTGACCATAAATTTTAGGGTTTATATCTGGAGTTTTAATTATATTTTATTGATACACATGTCTAGTTTCATGCCAGAACCACAGTCTTGATTGCTCTTAAAATTTCCCTTTTAAAATGCTTAAATTATTTAATGATTATTATGAATAGTAACCAAATTATGTAGACTCAATGGCAGTGAGGTTTTGTTTTGTTTTGTTTTTAATGAGAGAAAACTCAAAATAGTTAAACCTTTCAATTTTTAAATACAGTTTTACCCATCTTGCAAGCCTAAACGTTTAGGAAATACTGCTTTTCCTAGGGTTTCCCAGCCATTACTGAGCCATGGTTGTGAAATCTTATTTGGCATGAAATTAAATGTACCTAACAAGACCAAGGGCCTACACACAGCTCACTGGATTTGGCATTCTATGGCACATGTCCCTAAGACTGAAGCAATGGGCTAGCTCATTCCTCAAGTTGTCCACTTTATAATTACCAGTCAAGTTTAGATTTCCATTCTTTTAAGAAGTAAACTCACTCTTGACTACACAGAAAACAGAGACACCAACTGCTGCTCTTTAGCAACAAACCACATTTGACAAAAGAATGGTTACTTTTCCATTGCAAAAGGGGAGCAAATTTTCTCTGTGGAAGTTGCAATGCTTTCACTTAATTCCAGTTGCAAATTTTCTCAGTAGTTATCACTAACACAGTCTCTGATATGTTCAGAGAGCTGAACAGAATGTTTTCAGCCTTGAATAGGCTTAGCCTGGATGTACAATTGTTTTATTTTAACTATTTTACGATCTACTTACATTAATTGGAAATTAGAGGCTGAATTTTGGTGATGCTTTACATATGTTTGTGATAGACCTCACCTTACAAAATTTCTTTTGAATAAACTATTTAATGCCAGGGTATTCTTTGTAGAAATGCCCTTGTCATTATGAATAGCTGACAACTTTAAAGGGATCTAATTAATCCCAGGTTACATCTGAAAATGAAACGTTTCCACTTAAGTGGATTTTATCTAGTAAAAATGTTTAAAATAAACAGTCTCCTGGGTATGATTTCTGGGCTCAGACTGTCTTCCCACTCTCATTTACATTCATTATAAAAAACACCACAAAGTACTAACAGCTCAAAGCTTTTGATTAGGAGTCTGTTCTCTTGGTACCAGTACATTGTTTATCATTTTAAAAAAGGGGGAAAAAAGTCTTTATCAATCTACAAATCACTATTTACTTACGTTTCTGAAAGATTAAAAACTCGTTGAGGATCTCCATTCTCGATGGCATATATTATTGGGTCTCCTTCTCGATCAGTTGCCTTCAGGGAAAAAAACAAAACAAAACAAAACATTCATTTGTCAAGTCATTATAATGACTCAATGGCTCCTATTCGGGAGGTCTGGTAGCGTAGTGCCTAAGGCATTTGACTGCTAACCAGAAGGTTGGCGGTTCACTCCCCGGAACCCACCAGCCACTCCTCGGAAGGAAGGTTGGGCAATCTACTTCCGTAGTGATACCACCTCGGAAACCCAAGGAGGGGTCGCTATGAGTCGGATCCCACACGACTGCAGTGAATTTGTTTTTTTGGTTTTGTATGGCTCCTATTCAGTGCAGAGCAACAACGAAGCATGAAACGAATAGCACAGACCATCTACGATGCTCTTAGGAATCAAAATTAAAGCTCAGCCTACTGGTAAAATATGAAAATAAAGAATTTCATATCTGATCCCAGCTTTCTATCGTTTTATGTTATCTAAAGATAGTAACTCAACCCACTGCAGTGGAGTCGGATCCGACTTATAGCGACCCCTCTTGGATTTCCGAGGTGCTATCACTACAGAAATAGATTGCCCAACCTTCCTTCCGAAGAGTGGCTGGTCGGTTTGAACCGCCAGCCTTCTGGTTTGCAATCAAATGCCTTAGGCACTATGCTACCAGAGCTCCCAAAGGTAGTAACAATGAATAAGAATAATTTCTCCTGAGAATATACATAAGGAGCTCTGGTGGCACAGTGGGTAATGCACCTGGCTGCTAACCAGAAAGTCAGTGGTTCAAACCCACCAGCCCCTCTGCGGGAAGAGAATGAGGGAATTTGCTTTTGTTAATTGCGAAGATTTACAGCCTTGGAAACCCCATGGAGGTTGCTATGAATCAGAATTGACTTGATGGCAATGGGTTTAGGCATTTTTGGTTTTGGAGGGGCTACAATAATGATTTTCATAGGGTTAATTCATCTAATTTTATATGAATCTATTTATATTATTTAAACTAATGGGTGATACATCAGGGATGTGAGAGAGCTGTGCCTAAAACTGGCCATTAAGAAAGCCCTCAAGAGAGGGCAACACAAGTTCTATTTGTAGATTACTAGCCTGGCCAGCTTTGCTCACTGAGAGCAATTATCTTGGAATTGGAAGAACTCAGGCAGGGTTATTTGTATGGAGTTTTTACTATGAATGGAAAGTAAACATCCCAGCCAAAAAAAAAAAAAAAAAAAATTAGAAATGGTTTGTCCAGAAGAACAGCGAGGAACTGTTTCTTCCAGTAATGTTGATAGTTTTGACATGAATTACATACCATGGAACTACATGTCACAGGACATCTCTATCAGCTACCATGTCAGATTGTTAGATGGCCAAACGCCTGTCCTAGATTACATACAACCAAGGGTCCAGAAACAACTGAATAATAACAGGTAATATTTACTGGTGGGTGACATAATGCTTAAGGCATTTGACTGCTAACCAGAGGGCTGGCAGTTCAAACCCACTAGCCACTCCTTGGAAGGAAGATTGGGCAATTTACTTCAGTAAAGATTTACTGCCTTGGAATCCCAAAGGGGGTCACTAAAATTTGCAGGACAATTTCTTCTGTGTCTCATGAAACTGCCACCTCTGTGAAACATTTCTTTTACATGGCTTCCATAACATTATATTCTCCTGGTTTTAATCTCACCTTATTGGCTACTTCTTATTTCCCTTTGCTGATTTACCATGGGAGCTCTGGTGGCATAGTGCCTAAGCTATTTGACTGCTAACCAGAAGGCTGGTGCTTCAAACCCACCAGCCATTCCTTGGAAGGAAGGTTGGGCAATCTACTTCTGTAATGATACTTCCTCAGAAACCCAGGGAGGGGTGGCTATGAGTTGGATACGACTCGAGGGCAATGAGTTTGGTTTGCTTTTGGTATAAGACATTTTTACATTATATGGCTCAAAGGTCTGTTTCAGACCTCAATCACTTTGTCATCTTACTCAACTGTATATCTTTAAATAGTGTCTTTGTGCTGCTTTACATAGTATCTACATGCCAAAACTCCGAATCTCTAGGCCAGCACTTTCAGACTCATCAAATTACCTACTTGTATTTCTAATTACATGAATAATAAGCATGCCCAATAAAGGTCAAAAACCCCAAAATTCTGATTTATCTCTAATCTTCACCCTCCCCATAAAAATTAAAACCAAAAAACAATTATCTGCTGCTTTCATTGTATTATCATTTAACAGAGTTGCGAATAGCATAAGCTCTGTCGTTCTACTTGGTGAAGCCACACATCTTGATATCTGACCTCTCACAATTACTCCCTAGTGCACTTTCAGCAAATCCTATTAGATCTAAGTGTACATTACCTGCAATATCTCAACTGTGTCTGATTTTCTTCCTTACTACCAGATTCTTCATTTTATGGCCATAGCCATCTTAGTAATGGTCCTGCCTCCTCCATGGCATTCTCACTGTTGTCAGAGTGACAACAGTTACTCTGCGTCTTATTTTCCAGACTAAGATTTTGTTTTGTTCGGGTAAAAGTTACTGTAGTTTTTCAAGCACATGATAAAAATTAAATTAAAAATGTGATGAAATAATAAACTTTTCTTGGGTAAAACTATTGAGACATTTCATTTAAATTTAACATTAAAAATTTAGCTTTTAGTAATTATAATGGTAGCCTAGATAGAAATAAAGGAAATCAAGAAATGCACTCAATGGGTTTTGTGGTAAATCCTTCATACTTTCCCTTTCTTTTCTGATCATATGAGACAAGTATTAGCAAAGAAGAGAAAATGAAACTGCAGTAACTAATACTCATTTAACTGAAGAAGATCATTAATTTCTGAAGCAAAGAATTATGCTACATTTTGAGACTATATTTTATCACTAAAAAGATTCCACAAAACTTTTTCCAGGAAGCCCTGGTAGGGCAATGCTTAAGCATCAGCTGCTAACTGAAAGCTCGCTAGTTCAAACACATCAGCAGCTTCCTGGAAGAGAAAACCCATGATCTCCCAACTAGACTCCACCTAACAACAGAAAACTGCTTCCATTGTTTTTCTCTTTTAGACAGCCATCTTTCCATGTCATGTTTTTAAAGATACTATCAAGTTCTTTTTTCTTTATTTATTGCTCTGTGGTTGGTGTTTTTTGTTTTCTCAAGAAACAGTGTATGGTCTTTTGTTGTGATAATGCCAGAAGAAATACTTCTGGAGCAAGATCGCTTTGGGTAAACGTTTATAAGTCCAGCTTAACACTGTACCTTTCTTTCAATCTATCAAGCCTAATCTAACATTTAATATTCTTGGAGCCCAGAAATATTTTTGTGGGAATGAGAGCATAGTGAATATTGTAATTTTGGGGGGGGGGAGGGGCAACATTAATTTTGTCATGAAAATGAACAAATGGCAGAGGAGAGTTTCTAAACAATTTTCAATCGTTTCAGCCAAATTAATTACTTCAATTACCTGAGTTATCATGAAATTTATTTTTCAGTTTTGTTGAACCAATCAAATACCTTTGACATTTCAGAACTGAGTGTCAATAATTCGACTGTGTCATTCTTAGGTGAGATTATGTCCATATTGGAAAGTTGACTACATAACAATCAGCAGAATTTAGTTAGGGAGCTCTGGTGGCATGGTGCCTAAGGCATTTGACTGCTAACCAGAAGGCAGGCTGTGTCATTGGTTTGCTGGTATATGCTTAACAACTTTACTATTAAAATTAACAAAAATAAAGCTGATCTCATTTAACTTGCTTGAAGGACAAAGAATAACTTTAAAACTCGAAGCTTCTCTTCTTTCTGGGCTACTCAAGAAGCTTACTGCATCTGCACTTAAGTCACCCATTTTACCAGAGCACCAAAAAATATTTATAGAAATAAGGCATGTGCTTAGACACTGGAAAATAGAAATTTTGAAAAAGAAAACAAATCTTCTCCAAACTAATATTCTGTTCATGTTAAAGATGAACACAGCCATCAAATACCATCTGGTAGAGTGCACTTTATGAGCACAGAATGATTCTACACATTTCACAGTGCATTAAGATAAAGTACCTGCCCTGAGGGATTCTAAACTAGATAAAAATCAACTGATTTAGATGATCTTTTCTCTCCTCACTTAGGCAAACAAGTCCTGATTTATGTTATTAAACTGCTTGAGAGCAAGAACTGATGTTTTACATTCAGTACAACAGTGTTTCCAAAAATTTTCATATGCATCCCTGGTGGTAAATTGCCAACATTTAAAAAATGTTAATATTTATAAATATATTTCAATATAATTGATGCATGAATGCTATTTAGATGATCAAGTATTTTAGTTTTGCTCTTTGTAATTCTTGTATAAAATCCATTTTGAAGTAAATTCATTTAAGTAAAAAAACATTTTATTTTATTTAAATATAGATATGATAAATAATATGCAAATGAGGTATAACTGGAAGTGTAGCTAATTCTATAATGACAAAAAATATAAATATGTCCCAAAATGTAAAGATTTTGTAAAATAACACATGAGAGGAATCTAGACTTTCAAAGTCCTCTTTTTCTTTCTGTTTTGGAACTGATTCATTATTTATTGCTCAGATGGATAAATAAAATGTTTAAGGCTAGGAAGGCAAAACAGATCCTCTGTGGAGCATGTTGAAAATGAACAGTGACTGTTTGAAGATGAAAATATTTTACTTATCTCATGCAAGGAAATATCTGAAAATTATGGAAGCCTCAAAAGATAACGTCTGTAGATTTTGGTACGATTTAGGGAGAATCTATGAAGGCCTTGTCTCAAAATTTTACTTTGTGTTTTAAAACGGTTAACCTATGACACAAAGTAGTGTTACATTCTAAAATGGGCCTGCAATTCTAATTTAGTCCAAGTCTCAAAGAACAATCACTAAAATAAAGTTAGAACTAACACAATAAAAATATTCTATTCAAATAATGATAAATACCAGTCTTTCTTCTCTGTTACTTTGGGTGCTTTATCTATCCCATTTTATTTAATTTTCAGAGCAATCCAATACTGTAAGTATTATGTTCCCTATTTTGCACAAGATGAAAACTTAATTAAGAAGAAGTTAAAGAATTTGCCAACGGTTATAAATACACTACATGTTGTTGTTGTTGTTATGTGCCGTCGAGTCGGCCCCGACTCATAGCGACCCCTCCTTGGGTTTTCGAGGCAGTATCACTACGGAAGTAGGATTGCCCAACCTTCCTTCTGAGGAGTGGCTGGTGGGTTTGAACCACCAGCCGTCTGGTTAGCAGGCAAGTGACTTAGCCACTATGCTACCAGAGCCCCCAATACACTACATACTGAGGCATAATTCAACCTATGACTTTAGGAACTCATAACCTATCACTAGCAGACTCCTTTATGTCTTTAACATCTACTCTCAATGTTTCCTTCACTTTTTTCCTTGACCAAAACTAGACTCTCTATGAGAACCTTAATTCCACTATGTCCCTTTTAAGAGATGGCCTTGGCAGTATGGTAGCCTCCTTCCTCATCGCCACTTTCATTCTCTTGAAAATCCCCCAGCTTTGACTCTCATGCCATCAGTCTCATTAGACTGTTTCAATTTGTTACCCTCCCTTATTAAAGTCTTAAGGTCATATTCTACACTATATGCTTTTTTTTTTTTTTTTGGCCCATTGCCAATCTGTCTCATTGCCATCCTACTTAAATTCTTAGTGATTTCATATCTATATAAAAGTTGCTTCAAATATCCCAGTCTCAAATTCCTTTAAATTATCCTCATCCAATTACCTTTCCCTCTGTTTCTACCTCAGCCACTCCTACAGTCCAACCTGAGATCTTGTCATTACCAATTACCACAACCCTTCCATAATTACAATCTTATCACTTCTACTCTCTGTACAGCATTTGCTCACTCCTTTTAGTACCACATATTTAAAAGTCTTTCAATCTTATCTAGATCCACAATTGATCGATCCTTCTAATTATCCTTCACCCACTTTATACACTTACATCCCTCTGTATCCAGCCTAATTTCAGCTACACACACGCACACACACACACATATGGGAGCTCTGGTGGCATAGTGCCTAAGGCATTTGACTGCCAACCAGAAAGCTGGCGGTTCAAACCCACCAGCCACTCCTGGGAAGGAAGGTTGGGCAATCTACTTCTATAGTGATACCGCCTCAGAGACCCAAAGAGGAGTGGTTATGAATAAGATGCAACTCCATGGCAGTGCGTTGCATTGTTTATATATATATATATATTTATATATATATATATATATATATATATATATTTACAGAGAGAGAGAGAGAGTCTTAACTGTCCACTGAGAAAGCCTGGAAACAGAGATAGCCTAACAATAATAATATACTTAGGACCCAGATCTTGGTTTTAACTACTCTTTAACACTGTTGCTTTGTCATATTTGTTTGGCAAAATGACAATTTTACTTGTTGCCCATCCCATGCCTACACATGTCTAGCTGAAAATGACTGGAGAAAAACATGTAATAATTACGTCCCTTCTCACTATAATGCAAGGTTTGGGGTTTTAAAAATACCCTTGATTCTGTCCATCTATTACACTATATTTCCCTAGCTCATTTACTCTCCCTCCTCTTTATGATTATTTCGTACTTTCTCCTCAGGTCTGCAACTCATCCTCACTTTTATTCTCAGGTGGTTAATTTTTTTGTGTGGAAAATTGCTCCAATTTCATCCCCAAAATGTATCTATACATCTTCCTGTACCTATACATTCTACCTTTGCTCCCATTACTTAAACTATAATGTCGTAAAACCTATTTTAAATCAATTGTTCCACTTTTACATTGTTATTTTTGTTAGGAGCTGTCGAATTCTTTCTGACTCACAGTGACCCTATGCACATCAGAAGGAAATAGTGATGGTCATGCACCGTCCTCACAACCATTGCTATGTTTGAGCCAATTGTTGTAGCCAGAATGTCAACCTGTCTCATTGAGGGTTTTATCACTGACCCTCTACTTTACTAAGCATGATGTCCTTCTTCATTCTGGTCTCTCCTGATAACATGTTCTCACCATCCTCACTTCTAAGGAGCTTCTGGTTGTACTTCTTCCATACTGATTGCATTCTTCTGGCACCCCATGGTATGATTAATATTTGCCGACAGCATAAGCCAAAGGCATCAATTCTAATTTGGTCTTGGTTATTCATTGTTCAGCTTTCACAGGCATCTGAAGTGTATGAAAATACTATGGCTTGGGTCAGGCACAACTTAATTTATTCTTAAAGTGATATCTTTGCAGCTGAGTTACCCAATGCAGTATGCTGTTTGCTTTCTTTACTGCTTCTGTGGGATGACTGTGGATACAAGTAAAATGAAATCTTTGACAACTTCAATCTTTTCTCCCTTTATCATGATGTCACTTATTGGCCCAGTTGCGAAGACTTTTGTTTTCTTTATGTAGAGAGGCAATTCACACTGAAGGCTGTAGTCTTTCATCTTCATCAGTAAGTGCTTCAAGCCGACTTCACTTTTTGCAAGCAAGGTTGTGTCAGCTGCATTAGCAAGTTTCCAATGAGTCTACTGCCAATCCTGATGCCTCTTTCTTCTTCTTATAGTCTAGCTTCTAAGATTATTTGTTCAGCATAACCAAAAAAAAAAATGCACTGCTGTCGAGTCGGATCCAACTCAGAGAGACCCCTCCTTGGGTTTCCAAGGCAGTGTTACTATGAAAGTAGATTGCCCAACATCCTTCTGAGGAGTGGCTAGTGGGTTTGAACCACCAGCCTTCTGGTTAGCAGTCAAATGCTTTAGGCACTATGCCACTGAATAACTATACTGAAAGGATACAACCCTGGCGAACACCTTTTCTGATTTTAAACCGCACAATATTTCCTTCTCTTCCAACAACTGCCTCTCACAGACGTTTCCCCAACTGTCCGTCTCTCTCAAGAAGCATTATTTTTAGTTTTTTATTGAGTTAACTCTATCATCATACAAACAAGGTGATTTCTCAAATTAAAAATAAAGAAAGAAATAAACCTCTCTTAAAAACTCTCAAAAAGATTTCCCACCCAGCTACCACCCTATTTATCTGCTTCTATTTTGGACAAATCTTGTAAAAAAAAGTTTTTATTTCTTTCTCTCTCTCTTTTTTTATTTTTGTTTTTTGATTTTCCTCCCATTCTAAAACCACTTCAGTCATGCTTGCATCCCCTCCTCACACTGCTTTACTAAAACTGCTCTTTTCAACATCACCAGCAACTTGCAAATTAGTAAAATCACTAAAGTGTTCAGAATTTTTGCTTTGTTTATTTGTTCATTTTAAATTTTACCTATCAACAATGTTAGATATCAATTGTTGTCTCCCTTCTCCTTGGATAAGTTACTTCTCTTAGCTTTTAGGCCATGTGTTCTTCTGCCTCTGACCTCATGTGCTGCTTAAAGAGCCACAATTCCTGTCCCTGATCATCTCCTCAGCACCTTAGTACCAGTTTCTGGATATCTTATACATTCACTTCCTTGAGGATCTTATGCAATATCAGGGTTTTACATACTACTTAGATGCTCAAGACTTCAAATATATATTTCTAGCCATACCTCCTTCCCAAACTCATACCCACCTTCTTACTCACTAACTTCAATTAGATATCTAAGAGGAATTTCAAAATAAATGCCCAAAACTGAATCACTGTTTCTTTCATAGTTTTTTTTTTTTTTTTATTCTGAATTAATGTCAATTCAATCATTCCAATTGCTCAAACTGTATCTTAGGAATTATTCTTAACTACTTCTTTTTTGTTACACTGGATTCATTAAAAATCTATTTTATATATATATTTTCCATTCTATTAATCAAAAAAAGTAGATTCTATTTTAAAAATATATCCAGATTGATTCATTGTTGTGGAAGGAATACAGAGTCACTGTCTGAAAAAGAATTGGTTCAACCATTTCAGGATGTAGCATATGATGAAGAACTGATGGTATTAAAGGAAAACTCCAAGCTGCACTGAAGGCACTGGTGAAAAACAAGGCTTCAGGAATTAAAGGAACACCAACTGACATATTTCTACAAACAAATGAAACACTGGAAGCACTCCCTTGACTGTGCCAAGAAATCTGGAAGATAGCTACCTAGCCAGCTGCCTGTAAGAGATCCATATTTGTGCCCATTGCAAAGAAAGGTGATTCAAGACAATGCTGAAATTATCAAACAGTATTATTAGTATCACACAAAAACAAAATTTTGCTGAAGATGATTCAAAGTGGTTTTAACAGTTCATTAACAGAAAACTGGCAGAAAGTCAGGCTGGATTCAGAAGAGAACATGGAATGATGGATACCATTGTTAGATCTTGACTGAAAGCAGAGAATTCTAGAACAATGTTTACCTGTGGTTTATTGACTATAATAAGGCATGTAACTGTGTGGATCATAACAAATTATGGATAACATTGCCAAAAATGGGAATTTGAGTACAATTAACTGTGCTCGTGGGTGCTCTGGTAGCGTAGTGCCTAAGGCACTTGACTGCTAACCAGAAGGCTGGTGGTTCAAACCCACCAGCCACTCCTCAGAAGGAAGGTTGGGCAATCTGCTTCCATAGTGATACTGCCACGGAAACCCAAGGAGGAGTCGCTATGAGTTGGGTCCGACTCGAAGGCACATAACAACAATATGACTTTTGTCTAGTTTTATATATATTGAAGTTTTTGTTTTGTTGTTTGTTTGTTTGTTTTCTTTTGTTTTTTCAGGGTCTCTGAAGTTCCAGAAACTTGCAAAGCTGCAAACTTAAATTCTTTCATTTTAGTTCAAAAGTTTCTCAAGTCCTTGCTTAGAGCTTACTAAGTAACACTTTTAGTAGGTTTTCTACCATTCAACACATGAAAAACAGATTTTCAAAATAATGACTTCATTTACAGCCAACAAAGAAAAATAACCCAATTATAGAATTAGCAAAGGGCTTGAGTAGACATTTCACCAAAGATGACATTCTAATGGTCACCAAACACATGGAAAGATACTCAGTGGCATTAACCATCAGAGAGATGGAAATCAAAGCCACAATGAGATACTATTTCATTCCCACTTGTTGTGGTTGTTGTTGTTATGTGTCTTCGAGTCAGACCCGACTCCTAGCGACCCCTCCTTGGGTTTCTGAGGCAATATCACTAAGGAAGTAGATTGCCCAACCTTCCTTCCGAGGAGTGGCTGGTGGGTTTGAATCGCCAACCTTCTGGTTAGCAATCAAGTGCCTTAGCCACTATGCTACCAGAGCTCCCTCATTCCCACTAAGATGGCTAAATTAAAAAAGAGAGAGAGAGAGAAAATTACGAGTGTTGGCTAGGATTTGCTTAAATCTGAACACTTATCCATTGCATAAGTGATAGGTGGAAACAACCTAAATGCCCATCAACAAATGAATGGAATGAATGGACAAACAAAATGTGGTACAACCTTATCATGAAATATTACTTAGTCAGTAGAAAAAAGGAAGTCTTGATACAAGCTACTGTATGGATGGAGCTGGAAGATGTAATGCTGAGTGAAATAAGTCAATCATAGACAGACAAGTATTGTATGACCACACTTACATAAAAGGATATGATAAGATAATGTATAGAGAAAAAAAGTTATTAGTGGCTACCAGGGGAAGTACAGAGAGGAAAAGCAGGGAGTGGGGGATATTAATGGTAATGGAAATATCATATTAATTAAGGGTAGGTTTGCATAACTCATTATTATAAGTGCTGTCAGTAAGTTTTACACCTGTGAGAAGTTGAATTAGCAAAAGTTGTGTGATGGATACAATTACTACAATGGAAAAATAAAATAAAAAAAGAGTAAACACTGTACAATCAAAAACCTCATGGAATTTTGTTTCTTGTTTTGGAGGTTTGGGCATGGTTCCATGGGACATCCTAATTAATTGGCCTAATAACATGTTTAGTGCTTCTGTTATACCTGATAGTTCCATGAATACTATGGGTCTTAAAAGCTTGTAAGTGGCCATCCAAGGCACCATAATTCGTGTCTCCTAACCTGGAGCAACAGAAGAAGAAGGTCAGGCAGGAATAGGAGGAGGATTTGGAATATGTGACTAATTACCTCCATGAACAACAGCCTTCTTTTCCATGAGACCAGAAGAACTTGAAGGTTTCTGGCTGCCATTACTAAACATTTTGATCAATGATTCCATAAAAAAATCCTGATAATAAGGTAGAAAATTCAGAAAATAATTTCAAATTCTTATGGACTCCAGACATTCTGGAGCTATGAAGGTTGGATGAACCCCTGAAACTACTGTTCTGAGATAATCTTTAAACCTCAAACCAAAAACATCCCCTGAAGTCTTCTTAAAAGCAAACAATAGTTTAAATTTAACAGTTACCAAAAAAAAAAAAAAAAGTCTGCCTTGAGCATTATGTCCTTTAAGAACTATATATACAGATCATATTCACAATAGCAACTCAAAAAATTAGATAGGAATATTGGGGAGCAGAAAATTTATTTTAATGGGAGAGGAACAACTTAGGAAAGGAGAGTGAAAATAATTATTCAGCTCAAAGAATGTAATCAACATCACTAAATTGTACATGTACAAATTGTTATATCAATATGTTTTTTGTGTGTATATTCTCAATAACAACAAAAAAACTTTAAATAGAAAAAAAAAGAAGATGTAGAGTTAAATAATGTTCAATATACTCTGATAAAGGAGCTCTGGTAGCATAGTGCTTAAGGCACTTAACTACTAACCAGAAGGCTGGAAGTTCAAACCCACCAGCCACTCCTCGGAAAGAAGATTGGGCAATCTACATCTGTAGTGATATCGCCTCGGAAACCCAAGGAGGGGCCGCTAGGAGTTGGATCTGACTTGATGGCACATAACAACAACAACATACTCTGATAAAATGTGTCCTTATAAAGGCACATACAACAACAACATACTCTGATAAAATGTGTCCTTATAAAAGTAGCCCAGAGGTAGTAATCATAAGATTGAAGGCCTACACCTAATTCTCTCACTTTTAGCCATGTGATCGAGGGTGTGTTATTAGGTCTCCATTCTCAACTATAACATGGGATAAGTAACATTTGAAGTGTATTCTTTATGTAGTTGATATAGAATCAGATGAGGTAATAGATGTTTGAATTCTACTGAAATAAAGGGTATTATTTAAGAAATTAATTTAAGTTAGTAGTTAAGATCTTAGACTTTGGAGATAATAATCATAATAATAATAAAGAATAAAAGATGTATCTGCCATCTACTAACCATGCCATTTCAGCAAATTGTTTGACTTATTTATGTTTCAGTGATTCCTTCTATGACACTGAAATAGAATGACATCTAACTCAAACACAGGATTTTCATGATGGTTAAATAAAATAGTTCATAGTTCAGATGCAGTTTAGTGCAGAACATGTATTTAATTTAATACTTACAATGTTAAATGTTAATGTTTAGAATAGAGAAAAATGCTTGTAGTGATACAAAACAATAACACCAACTTGGAAAACAATTTGCCATTTCTTCCAAATGTTAAATACAGAGTTACCCTGTGGCTCAGGAGTTCCTCTCTTAGACTTCTACCCAAGAGAAATGAAAACATATGTTCACATAAAAACTTACATATAAATGCTTATGGCAACACTATTCATAACAGCAAAACATTAGAACCAATCAAAATATCTACTAATTGATGAATAGTTATACAAATACAGTATACCCATAGAATGAAATAGTATTGGGTAATAAAAAGAATAGAGTATTGAAACATACCTATAATATGAATGGATTTGGAAAACAGTATGCTGAGTTAAAGAAACCAGACATAAAAGATTTCATAATGCATGATAATGTTTATATGAAATGTACAGAATAGGTCAATCTATAAAAAATGAAAGAATAGTGGTTGCCTAGGTCTGGAGGTCTGGGAATAAGTAAGGAGTGACTGCTAATGGGCAATGGGTTTCTTTTTAGAGTGATGAAAATATTCTAAAGTTAATTGTGATGGTTACACAATTCATATTAATATGTACAATGTACTCATGTATTGTATACTTTAAATGATTGGATTGTATGGTTTGTGAATTACATCTTAAAGAATCTGTTGAAAATGAAAAGCAAGAATTATCCCATGGACATGATATCCTGAGAGCAGTTCCCATGCTCTTCACACTCAACTCTGATCTCCTTGTTTTCCTTTAGTTTATGAGATTCTATGGTTTACAAGCACCTAATATCAATACTAACTTTGACCTCATGAGGTGGTTAGATAACTGGTTAAAGACATTTATCTTGTGTGTAGTAGACCAGGATCAGGAAAACTAAAGAAGAGTCAAGAAAATTTCTGTTCCTGGTATAACTTAGCACACAGGTATATTTATATCCTTAGGAGAAATGTTGACATAGATTCTAAAAGACTGAATGTGATTTTTATGACTCCCAAAGAAGCCAAGAAATAGCTCAATAAGATGTCATGAGTTCTTCCTGCCTCTAAGGCTGGGAAAGTACAAGAAGCATGAAAAAAAAAAAAAAAAGACTTCCTCCAAGTGGTTTTGGATTACACAAATAAATCAGTATAATACAATAGAGAATCCAAGAGTGGATCCATATACATATGAGAACTGAAAAATTTACAAAGTTAATAGTAAAACTAGATGGGAACTATTGAAGTACTTAATATATGATGCTACTTCTAGTGGTTATCAATATGGAAGAAATTGAAATGGATCTCAAATTTAATTACATATAAAAATAAATTTTAGATGAAGGTTTAGATATAAAAAATAAACAATAAATATGATAGAAAACTATTATGTCAGATATAAATATAATCTATGAGCAGGAGACCTTCTTCTGAAGACAAGACATTCTGAATTTATTAATATGGAGATATGTTTTACTATATAAACCGGAAACTTGCTTTTGCAATAGGTAAGTTTTAAAAAATCTATCTATCCAACTATCTATCTACAGATTTACCTATCTATCTCCAGCAACCAGAAACAAAACATTCCCAAGCAGACTTATTTATCATTTCCATTACTATAGCCATCCATACTGATATTTTACGTTCTTTTAGTTTCTATTGTATTCTGTACTAGCCTATTTATTTCATTAACAACAATAAAAACCAGAAGATGGTCTTGACATGCTAAATTGATTCTGTAAACCAAACTGCTCTTTGAAAATACGCTGTCTCAGCTTTGAGTGTTTGTTTTTCATTAGCAGCATAAATATATGTATAGTCCCTGACTTCCTTCCTTTCTGATTTTCATCATAAGTAATTAATACAAAAACCATTAGATGGGGCCTGGCAAGATAGACAGCTGCACACACTAGGGATGTGGGCTGTGACCTGATACAGAATATCACAGTTGTCTAGAGTGGAGAAAAATACACAGTAGCATTTATGACAGCAGCCCATATTTATAAATTATTGGCTCATGATTCAGATAGAAATGCATCTGAAAAGGTGGAAGGAAAGGGTTGCCAGGTCAGAGCCTAAGTGAAATGAGGACAGCTTCTGCAGGGACCAGAGGATGTGACAGTGAAGGTTCAGCAAGAGTTGTTAGAGTCTATTAGGGTGAGGGGGCATGCCTATTGGTGGGTGGCAGTGGCAGGCCAGTCTGAGGTGTCAGAGACTGAAGGGCATGAAGACACCATCTGAGCAGGGTCCAGGTGGTGATGGAAGTGACTAACATGAGGGGAGAACCTAAGAGGGATGCTGGAAATTGATTGTGGTGAAGAGAGTGTTCTGGTTATCTAGTGCCACTCTGACAGGAATATACCACAAATGGGATGACCTTAACAAACAGGAGTTTATTCTCTCACAGTTTGGAGGCTTTAAGTTCAAGTTCAAAGTGCCAGGCTGTAGGGGCTGGGTGAAAACCCCTCAACTTTGGGGTCCAGCTCTTCCTCCTGTTCCCAGCCCACTGAAGCTAGAGGCGTTTTTTCACTCAGACAGCTGCTGGCCACTGAGGCTGACAAGCCCAAGGTTGACAAGTAAAAAGGCACAGTCCCAATGTTACCAAACCACATGGCAGGCCATGAATTTAAGCCTAAGGTTGGCAGAGCATGGCAGACTGGTGAACAACGACATGGCTACATGCAGGGTCCAAGTGTGCCATAAGCTAGAAACTATCCTCAAGGCTTCTCCTTATATACAGGAAGCAGCCCACATCCCAAAGGGAGCTACTCACCTGCTTGTGGTAGATCCCATCATGGGGCTGATTGCCAGTCTCATCATGGGAAATAACTACCACCAGCTTCCTAGCCCCTCAACCAGGCCCAGCCAAGTCGACACACAAATTTAACTACCACAGAGAACATTTCCTGGTAAAAGGTTCCAGAGCAGCCTGGCATGGGGTGTCCTATTCAAACCCATTTAGGTCAAAGCAGAGCATTCACACCATCTGGTGTCATTTATGGGAGCCCAAGGGAGATAAACAGGTAAACCATGAATGTGTCAGTGTGCAAGTGGTGGCCTGGTGTAATACATTCATGAAATACATGAAAGTTATCGCTTTCTACTATAGTTAATAAACTTTTATTGAAAGGTCATTTATAAAAAACACATTTTGTGGTCACTTATTTCCATAAAGAAAGAGACTTAGAGTGCTGGTTAATTGTCACCTGGGAAGCTAGAAAGAGTACTCCATGGATTTAGAAACAATATGATAGTAATAATAAGAGTGAGGTAAAGGTTAGAAACACCCAGTAAGTAGATTATAAATGTCTTTGAGTTCTCCCTTGCTCAGAACTCCAAAATATAATATAATATAAATTATTGGCTCTTGATTCAGATAGAAATACATCTGAAAGGGTGGAAGGAAAGGGTTGCCAGGTCAGAGCCTATGTGAAATGAGGACAGCTTCTGCAGGGACCAGAGGATGTGACAGTGAAGGTTCAGCAAGAGTTGTTAGAGTCTATTAGGGTGAGGGGGCATGCCTATTGGTGGGTGGCAGTGGCAGGCCAGTCTGAGGTGTCAGAGACTGAAGGGCATGAAGACACCATCTGAGCAGGGTCTAGGTGGTGATGGAGGTGACTAACATGAGGGGTGAGAACCTAAGAGGGATGCTGGAAATTGATTGTGGTGAAGAGAGTGTTCTGGTTACCTAGTGCCACTCTGACAGGAATATACCACAAATGGGTGGCATAGTGCCTGAGTGACTATTAACCAGAAGGCTGGCGGTTCAAGTCCACCAGCCACTCCTCAGAAGGAAGGTTGGGCAATCTACTTCTGTAGAGATATTGCCTTGAAAACCCAAGGAGGGGTCTCTATGAGTCGAATCCGACTCCACAGCAGTGAGATAGTTAGTTAGTATCTACGTGCAATCCCACAGTGGCTGTATGTAAAATTCCACTGAAGACAAAGATCTTCTTTTCCTCCTTATTCCTTGAATGATCCTATTCACATAAACCAGGGTTTCTCAACTTTGGCATAGTTGATGTTTTGGGCCAGGCAATTCTGTCTTGTCGGGGTTTTCCTAGGCATTGAGGTTTTTTCCCATATACCTGGCACCCACCCACTACATATCAATAGCACCCTCTCGTCCTCCACTGTGGAAACCAAAATGTGCTTCCTAAGGGTGGGAGCATCTCAGCTGGATGAGGACCCCTGCTTTAAATCAGTCCCCAAATGTGTCTTGAGACACACAGTCCAAATTAGAAGCAGAATTGCTGCAATTCAGACATTCCACAAAATCTGCGACATATGTTCTCTTATGAATTGCAGGGACCAATCATTTGTTACTCAAGCTCAGAATGCACTCAATGTTTCCTATAGTCATTTTCTGCTCCAACAATTTGCTTTGGTTTTCTAAGCAAAGTCGCAAATTTTACTTAATGCAGTATTTTCCTTGACCTTTCAAACTTCTCCTTTTTCAGAACATGAGTAATTGCATAGTAGATAATAAAAAATAAATACATAATTTTAAAATGGGGGAATACATTATAACTAAATCAAACTAGGAGGAGAATCTTCAGGATTGGAAACCCAAGATGCTAAGAGAGTTGCATGTTAAATTTTAAAGCTAGAAGGGAGAGCACTGTTCCTGATTATGTAGTTAGCTTGAAGAGATAGTTTTGTTCAATCCCTTAGACTTATGCATTTTTCAATTTGACAATTATTTAACCTTACTGGGAAATAAGAAGGAACAGAAAAATTCTCTCAAATCCCTAAATCCCGAGGTCACAGGGTATACTTCTGATTTAAGCATACTTTGTACTGCTTACAACCATTCTGAGGGCTGTCGCGTGGCAAAGGGAAAAGGTGTCAGGAAAATTCGACCTTCAGAATTTTACCTCTTATCCCAAGGCGATTGGTCATGGCTGAGAATTCTCTAAAATTAATACAAATATTAAAACATCCATAACAATAGTAATATGCATGTGTTTAAGAATGTATATATATATGTTGTTGTTGTATGTATGTGTGTATATATATATATAAAACAAATCTTCCAGTTGGGAAAATACTTAGTATGTTTGTTGTATAGAGGCAGAAACTGAATTGCTGAGGATGATTTGCTTGATCAAATCAAACAATAATAAATTTTGGTGGATTTAACCCTTCAACTTAGAAATTCCCAGTTTTGAACACTGCATCTTTATTGAAGCAGAAAAAAACACACATATGTCTCTTGGCCTCACTATGATAGTCCCTGCGTCTTAGAACAGATTAGATGTGTTTGGAGGAATCTAATACAATTGTGTGTGTGGTCAGTAACTGCAACCCCCCAAAATGAGTTTCAGACCCCATCTGTTTAGCCACACATGTGAGAAATTACAAGCCATTCTCCTTCTCTCTCACTGTCAAGTATTAACCTGTCTACTCTTTGGGTTTCCCGGGCAGTATCACTACAGAAGTAGATTGCCGAACCTTCCTTCCGAGGAGTGGCAGGTGGGTTTGAACTGCCAGCCTTCTGGTTAGCAGTCAAATGTCTTAGGCACTATGCCACCAAAGCTCCTGTCCTTAGGATAGCTACAGGCAATTAAGCTCCAAAATGGCAGTATTTTCATCACAGCAAACACAGTGGTTTGAAAAGTGCTGTACTGGACCCCCTACCAAGCAACCAGGAACCCCTGAATCTGAAACCGGTCATGTAGCCTTTCAGTCCTGGTCACGTAGACCCTGTCCCCAATTCCTCAGACTCAGGTATAAATACTCCCCCAAGAAATGGGTGAATTTAGCAGATACCTTGGGTCCATTCCAGCCCACCACTGCTGGAGCCAAAACTGCTAGCAGAGACTGTAAGCCTTCTTCCCTCAGGTCTATTATCTTGTAAATTCTTTTTCTCTTAACCCTCCTTTCTCCTATTCTAATGAAATACTCATGCCAGTTACAATATCTCCAGGCAGATTCTTTGGTTTCTCTGAATCTACTCAAGAGAGAACTTGAAGCTCCATAGGAAATTCCCAAGACAGCTGGTGAGCCGGAGCCAGGAGGAACTATAGAATGTTGCCATAGGGTAGCAGTGAGCACCAGCAAAGTAATGAGAGAGATTCCAGACCGGCTGAATGGGAGTATGTATGGATCCATTGCCAGGCTATTCGGTATCTGGGGATCAGTGTGCCTGTTTGGGGATGTCCAAAAACGCTGCAGGGACTGTTAGAGGTACTGCAGAGTGCTGGAGCAGAAAAGGTGAAAAGGGAATACCCGCGCTGGTTGCAGCAGTAGCTTGGCCTCTGGTATATGCAGTGCACGTTGCCACAGAAGCTGAGCAAGCCCCAGAAAGGGAGTGTCAGAAATTAAGGGATAAACTGCAGACAGTTAAGGAAGAGCTAAAGGTACTGCCTCAGAAACCGAAGGAGTGGTCGCTGTGAGTCAGATCCGACTCAACAGTAGTGAGTTTGGTTGGTTTTGCAAGGTTGGAAAGAGGTGAGATTGGCTCAATCAAGCTACAAGCATTGGACCAAATTATAGAAACATTAGCATGTAGAGTAGCAAAACTGCCTGGGTGTAGCCCACCACACCAACAGATTTGAGCAGTTGTAACTAAGGTCGATCGGGACCCTAAGAAATGGAACTATTCCGAGTCCTCGGACTCAGAGAAGGAAATATAATCACCACTAAAGTAAAGTCTGATTGGCTCTGCACCCCAGGTAGTGCCCCACCTCCCGCCCCTCCCAGGAGGGGGAACACATCACAGTAAGAGACTACACCACCAAGGAACTCCTCGTTATAGCTGTCCAATAGAGACAGAAAAGAGGAGAATCTATACTTGCCTGGGATACAGGGGCAGATGGTGTGGTTTTGTTAGGATGGGAATTATCTAAAATAGCCTCAGATACTTCCCATTCTGCCTCAAGGCAAAGGCTATATATGTTTCAGAACGGAGGGGGGAGATGCCCCTCTCACGAACTGTCATGGCCCCTGGAGGGAGATATTCCTTGCACCCTGCCTAGATGGAACACTCTTGAAGAGCTGCAGGGACTCATTAGGGAATTGGGAGCAAATCATGCTTCATATACATAAGAATTTCTGGGTCCTGATAACGAAATATTTACTGATGATATGAGTAATGCCCTCCTACAGTCTTCCGCCAGCCAGTACTATGGTTCTCTTTTGACCATCCTCCAATCAGCAGTCAGGCACTCCCTCTCACAAGCCTGACAAGCTGCTACTCACTACTGGCATGCGGAAACTGACATGCTGAGATGGAAGAATGTGAGAGCTACTGGAAAGGCCTCCAGGGTAGAGAGAGAGAGCCAAAGAATTGTGCCAGAGGGAAAGGGCCTTTACAAGTGACTGGAAAGCAGCTTTGGTCAACCTTATAGCTGTCAGAACCCCTAGGGAGAAAATAGATAAGCACCCCAAGGCCATACTTATGTTTGTGGCAGTGTCTACAGCCAGCTTGACCAGCAGTTCCCTCCCTCGGAGAGGAACAGAAGGAAACTGCTCCTCCAATGTGGGAAACACTGGACCCTTCAACTAGGAAATGGGCCAAGATCCTTCACCTAAAGTGTGGTGGATTATGGGGGATTGGAGGCCCCATGTCAAAATAGTCATCCACTGGTCCCCAAGCAATTAACAAAGAGGGAGCTCTGGTAGCATAGTGGCTAAGGCACTTGACTGCTAACCAGAAGGCAGGCGGTTCAAACCCACCAGCCACTCCTCGGAAGGAAGGTTGGGCAATCCTACTTCCGTAGTGATACTGCCTCGGAAACCCAAGGAGGGGTCGCTATGAGTCGGGGCCGACTCGATGGCAAACAACAACAACAACAACAGCTCTAGCTTTGGTAGATACCGGTGCTAAGTGCACTCTCATTCACAGGAATATAAATAGATTTAAAGGCCCATTAAGTTCTATTGATGGCTATGGGGGGAGCAGAGTCTGGATCCAGCACTTAGCACTCACTGTTACCATAGGGAGTCTCTCTCCCTTCGAATATCAGGTGTTTATTTCTCCTCTGCCTGAACATATGTTAAGCATTGATATTCTCTGAGGATTAACTCCCTTAACAAGTGCAGGGAAATTCCATTTGAGAGTAAAGGCAATTAAGTAATTACGTGGGGTGGGTGAAGTAGACCCCTGTATGCCTCCCTTCCCTCACCAGAATTGTAAATATTAAGCAGTACAGGCTGCCTGGGGGGCTGCCTGGGGGGCATGAGGCAATAACCACTACCATTGTAGAACTGTTGTTGTTATGTGCTATAGAACTAGCATGAGTCAACCTCATCTGATGAGCTCACAGCCCATTCAACAGCCCTTGGCCACTGTGGAAGCCGGCTGGCAGCTGGAGGATGACTGACGGTGGACTACCTGCTCTATCCCCAGCATAGCCCAATTGCTAAATATATCAGTGAACACCTCAGTGCCTATGATTTTGTATTAGACCTTGTTATGAATTCCTCAGTATTCCTATAGCTCTTGAGTGCCAGGATCAATTCGCTTTCAAGTGGATGGGAGAATCCTGGACATTTCAAACTGTAACCCAAGGTTATTGTCAGTCCCCTACAATCTGCCATGGCCTGGTTGCTCAAGACTTTCCAAGGTGGAAACCTCCAGAAGCAATTTTCATGTTTCGTTATATTGACGATGTTATGTTAACCTGTAATGACCTTTCTCTCCTGGAGGATGCTGCTCCCCAAATGACAGCCCATCTGGAAAGCCAAGGATGGGCCATAAACACAACCAAGCTTCAAGGCCCTGGGTTATCTCTAAAATTTTTGGGTGTTATCTGGTCGAGTAAGACTAAAACCATACCTGCAGCTGTTATTGATAAAGTACATGCTTATCCGTTTTCTATAAAGTTAAAGAATTGCAAGAATTTCTAGGAATGCTGGGGTACTGGAGACCCTTTATCCCTCATCTAGCCCAAATCCTATGTCCCTTTTATAAACTAGCAGAAAAGTAAGTTGTTTGGGATTGGGAAACAGAACAAGAACAAGAATTTTAGGCAGCTAAAGTATCAGTCCAGCAGGTAGAAGGCTTGGGTGCTATTGAACCCAGTGTCCCTTGAGAATTGGACGTTGCTAGTTACCCCAGGGGATTTGGCTGGGGACTGTGGCAAAGGCAACAGGGAAGGCATGTCCCATTAGGGTTCTGGTCTCAATTATGGAAAGGAGCCAAACAGAAATATAGCCCATTGGAGCAACAGTTATGTGCAGTTTATTTGAGCCTTCATCAAGTTGGAGATATTACTAAAGGGGCTCCTGTGATGATGAAGACCTTATTAGGTCTTTCCATTACAGGACGAGTAAAAGAATTTTTTTTTAACATTTTTTTTTTTGTGATTTGGGTAAAAGTTTACAGAGCAAATTCACTTTCCATACAGCAGTTCACATACACTTTGTCTCATGACATTGACTATAATTTACCACAATGTAACAGCTCCCCTCCTACTTCCTCCCCATAGTTACCTCTTCCCTGTGTCCTTCCCTCTGTGCACTCCTGCCCCTGAGCTATGTCCCTGTGCATACACAGCCCTTCTATTCACCCATGATTGTTCTCTCCAAGGACTGTATCTACCTAATGTAAATGTTCACCTCATATGCCTGTCTTTCATTTGGCTGAAAGCCACAGGTATGGGTTCAATTCCAGATCTGAGGGCAGCTAGGGGCCATAGTCTCAGTGGTTCCATCAGGTTCTATCAGACCAGAAAACCTGGTCCCCCCCCCCTTTTTTTTTTCCAAATGATTTTGAGCTTTATTTCATGGTGTTCTCCCACTCTATCCAGGACCTCCTACATAGATCTCCCTCCAAGTGGTTGACAGTGGTAGCCAGACACCATCTAGTTCTTCTGGTCTTATAATTGTATAGGCTGAAGATTGCATGGTGTACCAGTCACTTGGACTAATTATTTCCATGCATCTTTGTTTTTCTTCATTCTTCTTTGCTCTGGATGAGGAGAGACCCATCGTTGCATCTAGATGGGCACTTGCAAGCTTTTAAGCTCCCAGTTACTACTCACCAAGGTAGGATGTGGAACAAAGTTTTTGTGTAGTGTGTTATGCTAGTTGAGCTTGAAGTCCCCTGTGACTATGGTCCTGAGCCCACAGGTTCAACTACTTGTTCCTTCTAGGTAGCTGGTGTGCCCAGCAAGTGAACACAACTTTAATCTTTGTTAGCTCTATTAAACACATGGGAATTCTTACAGAACATAGTGGTACACTTGTAAAATCACTGTCTGCCAACCCTGTACATGATCTTGGGCACACTCCCACAGGATGAGCAAAAGAATTTAATAAACCAAAGTCAGGGGTGGCCCAAGCAGGAATACTAACAAAATGGAATGTCTACCCCTAGCAATGGAGCACAGTATCGGCCAGCCCTCTGAGTGTGGAGCTTCATCAACTCCTGGGACCAGTAACCTATGCAAGTAATTCTGTGACCCAAATGGCAGAATCCCCTCCCTTGCCGAAAAGCCATGTCAAAGAAAGAACTGAGCCCATGCCTAATAATGGCTGGTACACAGATGGCTCAGCTTGGGGCAACCCAGCTGGTTGGACTGCAATAGCCATCCAGTCTAGCACTGAAATAATTTGGCTAGGTCAAGGGGAGAGCTATACCAGCCATTGGGTGGAACTAAGAGTAGTCTGGATCATGCTTATTCAAGAAAAAGATCCTATTATCTTATGCATTGATGTTGTTGTTGTTGCTGTTATGTGTCGTTGAGTCAAACCCGACTCATAGCAACCCCTCCTTGGGTTTCCGAGGCAGTATCACTACGGAAGTAGGATTGCCCAAACTTCCTTCCGAGGAGTGGCTGGTGGGTTTGAACCACCAGCCATCTGGTTAGCAGGCAAGTGTCTTAGCCACTATGCTACCAGAGCTCCTTATGCATTGATAGTTGGGCAGTATTTAAAGTTTTCACACTGTGGCTGCCAACCTGGCATAAGGAAGACTGGGACATGGCAGGGCGGCCCCTTTGGGGAAAGCAGCTGTGGACAGACATTTGGACCCAGACTTTAAAAGCAGATGTTGCCATCTTTCACACATTAGCTCACAGCATGTTCACTCTCCATTGGCAATGCCCAAGTGGATGAACTCACTTGGTTTCATGCCCCAACCAACCAGTTATGAGATACTGAAATAGCACAATGGCTGCACAGAAAAACCAGCCACAAAGGACTCTATGGGCCATTGCAAAAGGCATGGAATTTCCATATCTATAGCTCAAATTGGGAGCTCTGGTAGCATAGTGGCTAAGGCACTTGACTGCTAACCAGAAGGCTGGCGGTTCAAACCCACCAGCCACTCCTCAGAAGGAAGGTTGGGCAATCCTACTTCCTTCTAGTAGGAATCCAGGTAGTGGTACTGCCTCAGAAACCTAAGGAGGGGTCGCTATGAGTTGGGGCCGACTCGACGGCAAATAACAACAACAACAACAACATAGCTCAAATTAAGGAAGCTTGTGATCAGTGTCACCATTGTTCTTTAGAAAGAATAAAGCTAGTGCCATATTTCCTACTGGCAAGCCCCAGCACAAAGATGACAGGTAGATTATTTGGGCCCTTTCCCTACCTCACAAAATTGCCACTTTGCTCTGACCTGTACCAATATTGTGACTGGCTTACTGCAAGCATACCCGTGCAAATGGGTCATGCATGTTCTACATTCCAGGGACTCACCTGGTTCTGTGCTTGCTATGGCATGAACATCGACAGTGACCAAGGCTGACATTTCACTGGGCATGAAGTGCAGGAGTGGGCAAGTCAGATGCACATGATATTGCCTGGCATTTTCACTTGCCCTGTAACCCCACGGTGGCCAGCCTTATCAAAAGAATGAATGGGCTAATGAAGCAAGCTCTGAGAATCAAGACCTACTCACAGCAACAATGGACACAACACCTCCCAGAAGCACTGAGGCAGATCAACAAATACAGGCCCCAGGAGTGTCCCAGCACCTATCAAATGTTAACTCAACGACCTCAGGGAACTATGTAGATCCAGCTAAAAGCCACCGAAGACAACATCTACCTTCCTGCAGTAGGTCATGAGAATAATATCCTTTTGCCTTTGCCACAAGATCTAGGCATAGGGGACCCTGTGATTAAACTCCCTTGGACCTTGCAGGTAAGCTTTCGGTGGTTTGGGATTTCTTCCCCTTGGGGTGCTGGATTAGATGTCCAGTTGCTTATAACTCCTTGGTTACACTCACCCTCAGCGTCCTTACCATTGCTAATCCAGGACCACTATTGAAAAGGGGGACTTATTTCATGTGCTTATTCACAGGAGCTCTGGTAGCATAATGCCTAAGGCACTTGACTGCTAACCAGAAGGCTGGCGGTTCAAACCCACCAGCCACTCCTCAGAAGGAAGGTTGGGCATTCCTACTTCCATAGTGATACTGCCTCGGAAACCCAAGGAGGGGTAGCTATGAGTCGGGGCCGACTCGATGGCAAATAACAACAACAACAAATGGGCATTCACAGTACCTCCTTTAGATTATAATGGCCTCCCTAAATCCAAAGGGCCAGTAAGGGGGAAGGTACGGTATTGTAAGCCAGGGCAGAAATATTGCCCATGCATAGTATTAACCTCTACTTCCAATACTGCCTGTATTCTGCTAGATGATCAAGATTTACCTTTAATTTTTCCTTTAAAAACTTTATCTTATCACCATTAACTTATCTTATCACCAGCAAACTATTTGCAAGGTGGGTTCTCACCATGGCTGAAGTGTGAAACCGATCCAACTGCTGGGTGTGTGGAGAGTTGCCCATTTCCTCTCATGCTGGATTGACCTGAAAATTGCTGCCCATGAATGACACCCTGTGGACCTGTCTAAACAACTAGAAAGACATGTCCACTCCTGAGCCATTTTCCCCCCTTCTAATGTAATTTGTTATGTATCTTTGCCTTCCTGGAGCTTTTCCCATAATAAGATATTTTCACTAGTTAGGGAACGAGTTAATGTCTCCCACCCTGTAGAATGTGCTGTTCGGGATAGGTTAGGATGGACTCATGCTGTCTTTACAAGTAAACTCTGTCTCTCCCTAGTGTGTAGAAATGTCACCAGGTAACCATAGGAAAGATATGAGGTGGCTTTCACCACACCTCTGCAAAAACATTATTAAAATAGATAATACCATGTGGTTAGGGAAACAAAAAAATGATAAAATTTGAGACATTTTCCTCTCCATGGGGATAGCTATGGGCCTGTCATAATTATGGCTGGTCCGATTTACCTTATAATTGGACAGGGTGATGTACCTGGGGGTGTTCTTACATCCCTAGCATAATATACACAACTCTGCCTTCACGCCCCTCCAATTAGGATAACTTTTATCACCGACACTGGCAACAGCACTGCACCAGCTGGTGGTTTTATCCTCCAGCACGTTTAGCTCCTAGCACCGCCACAGGAGATGTGGAGTGGCAAGTAGAAACACTTGCTAAACATACTGTCATTGTGTTAAACAAAATAACTCAGGCCATAGCTCTGTTATGTACAGAAACTACTCAGATGAGGAAAATAGTTTTACGGAACCGTATGGCATTGGACATTCTAATTGCTACGCAGAAGGGGACCTGTACTCTAATTTGTACCGACTGACTGCTGTATCTATATACCTGATTATAATCATACTATTAATCAGGCTCCACAACATATACAAACCCACATTCTGCTCCCCATTTCTTCCTCGGTAAATTCTTTACCTTCCACCTGGAAATATCTCTTATACAGAATATGAGGACTTATATTAATTTTACTGTTTGTATGCTGCAGTTTATACTGTATTTGTGGAATGTGGTTATAATACTCCAACACCGGGGTCTAAGGGACATAGTGGAAGAGGGGGCACATAGTTGTGAGGACCACTTTTGGATGTTGGGGATGGAGTGTATGGTCAGATACTGCAACCCCTCCAAAATAAGTCTCAGATCTCATATCATTTAGTAGTCAAACTTGTGAGAAATGACAAAATATCCCTCCCCCTCCATCACATAGTAACTACCTCCCTGCTGTCAGGTACTAACCTGTCCTTAGGATAGCTCCTAAGGGCAATTAAGCTCCTAAACAGCAGTGTTTTTATCAGAGCAAGCACAAGCAGTTCTGAAAAGCATTGCCCAAGACCCCCTCCCAAGCAGGCAGGAGTCACTGAGTCTGAAACCGGCCATGTAGCCTTCTAGTCCCAGTCCTGTAGACTTCATCCCCAATTCTTCAGACTCGGGTATAAATATTCCTCCAAGAAATGTGCAAATTTAGCAGACATCTTGGATCCATTCCAGCCTGCTACTACTGAAACCAAAACTGCTAGCAGAGTCCATAAGCCTTCTTCTCTCATGTCTATTATCTTGTAAATCCTTTTTGTCTTAGCTCTTCTTTCTCCTATTCTAATTAAACACTCATGCCAGTTATAATAACTCCAGGCAGACTCTTTGGTTTTTCCAAATCTATTCAAGGGAGAGCTTTAAGCTCCCTAGGGAATTTCCACAACATTGTGTATGGAGGGGGCTAAAGGGTCTTTTTGTTTATTTACCACTTACATGTGATACACACTTTTTCAAAGGATGAGTCCTACCTTTGAGGTAGGGAGAGGTCATGTATTAGAAGCTGCCAGGCCACAGTCCCTTGTAAATTATCTTATCCCTACTGATAGGGAGGTAGGGACAGATGTAAGGCAGCTGTCAGACCACATCCCCTTATAAATTACCTTACTCCTGCTGATAGTGAGGGAACTCTAGTGGCATAGTGCTTAAGGCAGTTGACTGCTAACTGGAAGGCTGGCAGTTCAAACCCACCAACCACTCCCCAGGAGGAAGACTGGGCAATCTACTTCTGTAGTGATATCGCCTCAGAAAACCAAGGAGGGGTCACTATAAGTTGGATATGACTCCAGGGCAGTGGTTGCGTGTTTTTTGTTGTTGTTGGTTTTTTTTCTTAATGATAGTGAAGTAGTGACAAATGTAAGGAATGGAAATTGCTGGTCATATTATTTTGTAAATTACTTATAGTGCTCCTACTGATGTTGTTGTTGTTGTTGTTTGCCGTCGAGTCGGCCCCAACTCATAGTGACCCCTCCTTGGGTTTCCGAGGCAGTATCACTATGGAAGTAGATTGCCCCATCTTCCTTCCGAGGAGTGGCTGTGGGTTTGAACTGCCAGCCTTCTGGTTAGCAGTCAAGTGCCTTAGGCACTATGCTACTGATAGGAACAGAAAAACCTGGAAAATTTTCAAGTAGAAAGGTTTGTAATCGCCAGGCATTTGTTGCAGGTCCTAAGGTGTCAACACAGGAGACTCTGTGATGGAGCCCCTTTTGTTCTATCATTAAGCAGATGCCTGGATCAATTCAGAGGACCAGAACATCCAAAGTTAGGAATCCCACTCATGTGACTTGCCAATTGTATACCTTTCTCATTCTGTCCCCTATAATTGCTGTAAGCCAAGTGGGAAACGTTGCAAGTCCAGCTAGTGTGCTATACACCTAGTTTGCTGTTCCACTGCTCAGTCTCATGCAGTGTTTCATTAAAGGCTTGGTTTCTATAACCACCTCTGTCTCGATGAGCAATTCTTTCTCACCAGGAGACACGAATCCATTTGGGTTTTGCGGGGTCCCCCTCCTGTAACACCTTCCTCCATGCATATTCTCCTAAACAGTTACTCTGTTACTTCCTGTTCTGCATGACCTCACTCTCACATCATGTTTTAAAACTCATCATAATTGTTGCAATTATTGGAACAGAAAAAATAGATCTGGAGAAAATGTTGAAAGGAATCTTCCTGAAATTTGTTCTTATATTTCTATTCATGGTAGTCTTTCAAATCATGCTTTTGTTTGTTTTTGTTTTTAATTTCTAAGGAACATTTATACTGTACTGAGTTTTTTTTTTTTTCCCCCGTCAGGAAACTCTGCATTCACTCCTTCCATTTACCCTACCTTGAGGTTATATGACTCCAATTCCTCATTTCAAAGTTAATCAAGTAACAAGACTATTATCCTCTCTATCTTCTTATTACAGAGGTTCTCTGAGAGTCAAGTTTCACATAGCTGTGTGATACAATAGGGGAGTGGGGAGAAAACAACAACAGAAAAAGAGCCATAGACTGGTGACACTCTGAAACTCTACTTCTACTATTTCTTGCAGTCATATTCACCAACATTCAACAGACATTTTCTGAGTACCTAGTATATTCCAGAGGAGCTCTGGTAGCGTAGTGCCTAAGGCACTTGACTGCTACCCAGAAAGCTGTCAGTTCAAACCCACCAGCCATTCTTTGGAAGGAAGATGGGGCAATCTACCTCTGTAGAGATACTGCCTCAGAAACACAAGGAGAGGTCTCTATGAGTCGGTCCTACTCAACAGCACATAACAACAACAACAACAGTATATTCCAGACACTATTTTAGTTATTGGGGATATAATAGTAAATATAACAAAATACTTGTCATTGATATTTAGCCCAGAGCTATAATAAACATATATACCAGTATATACATAAACAGTGTAAAGGAAAATGGGATTACAGTGGCTATAATCATTTCTATTTTCTATAAGGTAACAAAACAGGGGCAGGGATCCAGGTAAGGCCACGCCCCTCCCAAGTGGTGGGAAAGCAGAGAAAAAGCCAGGGGGTGGACAAAGACAGAGCGAGGAAGCAGAGGCAGAGATCCAGGTAAGGCCTAGGACTCAGGTCATGGCTCTTCCAAATGGCAGGAAAGCCAGGGAAAGCAGAGAAAAAGCTGGGGGCGGGGGGCGGGCTCAGACAGAGCGAGGAAGGAGAGGCAGGAATCCAGTAAGGCTGGGAACCCAGGCAACGGCCCTCCCAAGTGGGGGAAAAGACAGAAAAAGAAGAGAAAAAGCCAGGGGGGAGGACCAGGACAGAGCAAGGAAGCAGAAGCAGGGATCCAGGTAAGGCTGGGAATCCAGGCCACGCCCCTCCCAAGTGGCGGGAAAGAGGCAGGGATGTATATAAGGGGAGGGTGGGGAGAGTGGAGAGGTTTTGAATAGCTAATGGAGACACACTTGTCTGTCAATTGAGACTTGAGGCTGTGCTACCGGTGTCTCAAACCCAGAAGGGTTGCCCATGGTGCACAGGTTTCAACAGCTTACAGACTGAGACAGACTAGGAAGATGGAGGAGGTCATCCACTTCTCAAAGAATTGGCCAGGGAAAACCTTATGAATAGCAGAGACACGCTGTCTGATACATTACTGTGCAACTTTATGAATAGCCTGGTAACGTCCAATACAGTGCAGGACAATAAGCCACTTATCAGAGACTCTCAAACTAGGACCAGGAAAGAGCTACATCATCAGAGTAGAACCAGCCTTAATGATATGGATAAGTTAAAGCTTGTGAGACCTCCATTTGCTGACGTGGCAGGACTCAAGTTGAGGAGAAATGGCTACAAACATCCATTAATAATCAGAACATGGAATGTACGAAGTATGAATCTAGGAAAATTGGAATTTGTCAAAAATGAAATGGAGCACATAAAGATTGATATCCTAGGCATTGTTGTTGTTGTTGTTATGTGCCATTGAGTCAGACCTGACCCATAGCG
>NW_006921705.1:1487974-1495703 GCF_000298275.1 Orycteropus afer afer | reverse complement strand
TCTACTATGCAGGGAATGACATTTTGAAGAGGAATGCATGGCGTTCATCATCACAAAGAATGTTTCAAGATCTGTCCTGGAGTACAATGCTGTCAGTAATAGGATAATATCCATATGCCTACAAGGAAGACCAGTTAATACGACTATTATTCAAATTTATGCACCAACTACCAAAGACAAACATGAGGAAATTGAAGATTTTTATCAGCTTCTATGGTCTGAAATTGACCAAACATGCAATCAGGATGTGTTAATTATCACTGGTGACTGGAATGCAAAAGTTGGAAAGAAAGACGAATCACTGGTAGGTGGAAAATTTGGTCTTGGCGACAGAAATGATGCTAGAAATCGCATGATAGAATTTTGCAAAACCAATGACTTATTCATTGCAAATACCTTTTTTCAACAACACAAAAGGTGGCTATACACATGGACTTTACCAGATAGAATTCACAGGAATCAGATTGATTACATCTATGATAAGAGATGATACAAAAGCTCAGTATCTTCAGCTAAAACAAGGCCAAGAGCTGATTGTGGAACAGACCATCAACTGCTTATATGCCAGTTCAACTTGAAGTTAAAGACAATTAAAACAAGTCCATGAGAGCCAAAATATGATCTTGAATATATCCCTCTTGAATTTAGAGACCACTTAAATAGATTTGATGGATTGAACATCAATGACCGAAAACCAGAAGAATTGTGGGATGATATCAAGAACATCATCCATGAAGAAAGCAAGAAATCACTAAAAAACAAGAAAAGAAGAAAAGACCAAAATGGATGACAGAATATACTCTAAAACTTGCCTCTGAGTGCAGAGTAGCTAAAGCAAATGGAAGAAATGACAAGATAAAAGAGATGAACAGAAGATTTCAAAGAGCAGCTCAAGCAGATAAAGCCGATTACTATAATGAAATGTGCAAAGACTTGGAGTTGGAAAACCAAAAGGGAAGAATACACTCAATATTTCTCAAGCTGAAAGAACTGAGGAAAAAATTTAAGGCTGAAGTTACAATATTGAAACATTCTAAGGGCAAACTATTGACTAATGTAGGAAACATCAAAAGAAGATGGAAGTAATACACAGAGTCACTGGACCAAAATGAACAGGTAGCTCTTCATCCATTTCAGAAGGTGCCATATGATCAAGAACCAATCATACTGAAGGAAGAAGTTGAAGGTGCACTGAAGGAATTGGTCAAGAACAAGGCTCCAGGAATTGACAGAAAACCCATTGAGATGTTTCAACAAACAGATGCCCCACTGGACTCACTCACTCTGTTATGCCAAGAGATTTGGAAAATAGATACCTGGACAACTGACTGGAAGAGATCCATATTTGTACCCATTCCAAAGAAAGGTGATCACAGAGAATGTGGAAATTATTGAACAATATCATTATTATCACATGCAAGTGAGATCTTATTGAAGATAATTCAAAAACGGTTGTAGCAGTATATGGACAGAGAACTTCCAGAGATGAAACCTGGATTCAGAAGAGGATGTGGAACAAAGAATATCATAGCTGCTGTCAGATGGATCCTGGCTCAAGAAAAAGAATACCAGAAAGGTGTTTACTTGTGTTTTATTGACTATGCAAAGGCATTTGATTGTGTAGAGCATAACAAATTGTGGATGACATTGAGAATAATGGGAATCCCAGGACACTTGACTGTGGTCATGAGGGACCTGTACATTGACTAGGAGGCTGTTGTTCAAACAGAACAAGGGACACTGCATGATTTAAAATCAAGAAGGGAGTGTGTCAGGGTTGTATCCTTTCCCCATATTTATTCAATATGTATGTTGAGCAAATAATCCAAGAAACTGGACTATATGAAGAAGAACATGGCATCAAGATTGGAGGAATCATCATTAACAGTCTGCAGTATACTGATGACACAACGTTGCTTGCTGAAAGTGAGGATGACTTAAGGCACTTACTGATGAAGATTGAAGAATACAGTCTGCAGTACGGATTACATCTCAATATGAAGAAAACAAAAATCCTCACAACTGGACCTATAAGCAGCATCACAATAAATGGAGAAAAGATTGAAGTTGTCAAAGATTTCACATCGCTTGGTTCTAGAATCGTCACCAATGGAAGCAGCAGTCAACATTTATACATTAGACGATGTATAGCACTGGGCAAGTTGGCTTCGAGGAACCTCTTTCAAGTGCTGAAGAACAAAGATGTCTGTCTCCTTGAGGACTAAGGTGTGCCTGTCACAAGCCATGATATTTTCAATCACCTCGTATACATGTGAGAGCTGGACAATGAATAAGGAAGAAGAAGAAGAATTGATGTTCTTGAGTTGTGGTGCTGGTGAAGAATGCTGAAAGTACCATGGACTGCGAAAAGAACTAACAGATCTGGACTGGAAGAAGTGCAGCCAGAAACCTCCTTGGAAGTGAGAATGGCCAGACTCCTTCTCACTTAGTTTGGTCATGTTGTCAGAAGGGATCATTCCCTGGAGAAGGATGTCATGCTTGGTAAGGTGGAGGGTTCATGAAAGAGGGGGAGGCCCTCAATGAGATGAATTGATACAGTGGCTGCTACAATGAACTCAAGTGTACCAAGGATCATGGAGCTGGCACGGGACAGAGTGGTGTTTTGTTCTGCTGTTCGTAGGGTCGCTATGAGTCAGACACGACTCGACAGCACCTAACAACAGCAACATAAGGTAATCAGGTAAGATAACTTGGCTAAGGGGAAATCCAAGCAGAAACCTGTTGGCAAGAAGGGAGCTCCTTAAGTGAATATCTGGGGAAGTAGCATTTTAGGCTGTAGGGATGGAAAGTAAAAAAAGATCCCAAGGCAGGAGTGCATTCAATGGACAAGGGAGCCAATAGAGCTGGAATAGAACCAGTGAGAGGATTAGAAGTAGATGAGGTTAGGGAGGTCTCAGAGGAACATCTGTTTTGTTCTGAGTAATTTGGGAAGCTATTGTAGGGTTTTCACAAAGAAATTAAGCTATCTTAGAAAAAAAGTTAAGGATTACTCTGCCTGCTGTGTGAGGAATAGCCTTTAATAGGGCAAGAATGAAGTCTAGTAGGGAACTATCAATATCTAAGCACCAGGTGATAGAGGCTAGGATCAGGGTGAAAACAGTAAGAGTAAGAAGCAATAGTGAAATTCAGGAAGTACTTTGCAGCCAGTAGAATTTGTTGATTGACTGCAAATGGGAAAAGATGTTGGGAAAAAGAATGATCAGAGATGATTTCAAAGATTTTGGCCAGAGAATTTGGAAGGATGGGGTTACCATTTACTGAAAAGCAGAAAAGGCAGGAGGATCTGTTGTTTTTTCAGGGGAGTAGGAACATATTAATTTTGAAATCCTCTGATATGAAATGCCTCCCAAAATTTCCTTTAAGGCATGAAGGATTTATTCCCTCACATTTTGGGATTGTTGCCTCCTGAGAGCTTCCGACTGTCAGTCCTAGGCAGAGAATGTCACATCTGAGGAAAGTCAATTTGCCCAATGTCAAGCTACTTTACAAGGCAATAAGCATATATAATGACTCATCCATACAAGACATAAAAGCTCTGCTCTTGTCTCCAAAACTTCTCATTCTAAATGATCAGCTTAGCTCTAGAGTCCTCCATGGAGTCAGCTGAAGCATTTATTGAAATTGCATGGAAGCCCAACTTCTCCCTAAATTTAATTTGGCTTCCTTCCCGTCCCTTCTCAGGTGTTGATTGCAAAACCACTCCTTAATATCTGCAACCAAATCTTTATCTCAAAATCTGCTTCCCTTTAGGCTCAAATTCAGATAGATGCTTATTTAATATCCAAAGGGAAATATTAATCTTGCCGATGGATAATTGTTGTTAGGTGCTGTCGATTCAGTTCCAACCCATAGCGATCCTGTGTACAACAGAATGAAACACTGCCTGGTCCTACACCAGCTTCACAATCCTTGCTGTGCTTGAGCCCATCATTGCAGCCACTCTGTCAATCCATCTCATTGAGGGTCTTCCCCTTATTTGCTGACCCTCGACTTTACCAAGCATGGTATCCTTCTCCGAGGAATGCTCCCTTCTGAAAACATGACCAAAGTAGATGAGATGTAGTCTGGCCATTCCGTCTTCCAAGGAGGCTTTCAGCTTAATTTCTTCCAGGACAGATTTGATCATTTCCACTGAGAGTCCCCTGCATTTTTAGTATTCTTCACCAACACCACAATTCAAAGGCAATGATTCTTCTTCAGTTTTCCTTATTCATTGTCCAGCTTTCAGATGCATATGAACCAATTGAAATTACCATGGCTTCTGTTAGGTGAACCTTAGTCTTCAAAGTGACATCTTTGCTTCTTTAACACTTTAAAAAGGTCTTTTGCAGCAAATTTGCCCAGTGCAATATGATGTCTGATTTATAGTAGAATGGACGGATAATAGGTCTAGAGTTTTAAGGCAAAAGCTGAGCTAGAGATATGAATTGCAGTTATTTGCATGTAACTATGAAAAGCCATTAGATACATGCGATCATTTTAGAAGTAAATGTAAATAGAAAAAGAAGAAGTTAGAAGCTTGAGGCCTGGCATACAATGAGACTAAATTAAAACCCAAACTAAACGCACTGCCGTTGAGTTGATTCCTACTCACAGCGACCCCCACTGGGTTTCCAAAGCTGTAAATCTTCATGGAAGTAGATTGCCTCATCTTCCTCCCATGGAGTAGCTGGTGGGTTTGAACTACCAGACTTCTGGTGAGCAGCCAAATGCCTTACCCATTATTCCCAGAGAAATGAGAAGGAAATACCAAAGAAGACGGAAATAGAGCAATCTAGGAGGACAGGAAGAAAGCTAGAAGATTATGGTGTCCTGGAAGCCAAGTAAACCAAAAACAAAATCAAACTCACTGCCATGGAGTAGTCCAGGCTCATCATGACCCCTCCTTGGGTTTCCGAGGCAGTATCTCTATAGAAGTAGATTGCCCAGTCTTCCCTCTGAGGAGTGGCTGGTGGGTATGAACTGCCAGGTAAGTAAGGTTTAAATAACAAGGAGATTATGAGTTCATGATAATGGTATCTCCCCTTCCTGGTAAGTATTCAATCACAGCTTAGTGATGGATAGAATAAAATGAAGATTGAGAAATGATCATTTAATTTGGAAATGGAATGGGCCTTGAGACCATAAAAGAGTTGCTTGAATGGAATGGTGTTATTGAAATCCTTTGTAGTAGGAGATAGTGACTACGACATTTTTCATTCTGTATGGACAATGTATTAATGTATTTTAGTTTTCTTGTGAATGGAAACACAGAAGTGGGTAAGTAGTTAGAGGAGCCTATGGGATCAATGGATTATTATTACTGTTTTTTAATCATTGCTTAGTCTTCTTTAATTGAAAGATATCATAGCAGGTTTGAATACCAATGGCAATGATCAGGTAAAGCAAGAAATGTTTACAATGTAGGATGGAGGAGGGCAATTGCTGCACAATATCTTTGAGTTGGCCAAGTTGGAAGGGATCTAGTTGAATGTTAGAAGGGTTTGCTCTCCTACTGCCATCTTGAAATAATTTTGAACAAGAGTGCTGCATTTTCATTTTAAACTGACCCTTGCAAATTATGTGGCTTGTCGTGAGTGCTACTCCAATTGTGGTCTACAAACCAACATCTTTCAGCAAAGTGGTTATAATGGACCATGCTGAGACTATGCATTGAGTGTAAGTGCTTAGATAACATTAGTGGAACTTAAGCGAGTAGTTATATATTTGTTGAGTTTAATAGTAAAAAGAAAAGAAGAAGTGGTTTTGTATTTTGCATTTATTTGTATTTCATTTTTTCTAGTTATCCTTTACAGTGTCACAGCTTCCAGCACCACAGCGACACACAAGATACCACAGTACGACAAACTGACAGACTGGAAAGATCTCTTTAAAAAGCAAAGATGTCCTTTTGAGGACTCAGGGATGTCTGCTCCAAGCCTTGGTATTTTCAATCGTCTCATATACATGAGAAAAGTGGGCAATGGATAAGGAAGACTGAAGAAGAATTAATACATTTGAATTGTGGGTTGCAAAGAACATTGACTATGCTGTGAACTGCCAGAAGAATGAACAAATGTGTCTTGGAAGAAGTGCAGCCAGAGGTTCTTTAGAAGGGAGGCTGGCAAGATTTTGTTTCATTTACATTGGACAACGCTATCAGGAGGGACAAGTCCCTGGAAAGGACATCATGTTTAGTAAAGTAGATGGTCAGTAAAAAAAGAAGACGACCCACATTGAGGAGGATCAATACATTGGCTGCCAACAATGGGCTCAAACATAGCAAAACTATCAGGACGACACAAGACCAGGCCTTGTTTCATTCTATTGCACATAGACAGGGTCATTATGAGGGAACCGACTTGATAGCACTTACAAAAAAACAGTAATATAAATGCACACATCATCACAAGCATTGGCCTACCTTGTAGATTAGGGAATGGTATAGATAGGAAGGAAGAGTGTTATTATTTATTTATTCTGGGTGTTTGGATTTTTAGATGCAGAAGTAAAAGCAAAGCACTTTAGTATAGGTGCAATTAGATGGGTAGATGGGGTAACAAGCAGCTGTAGAAGTCTTCAGCCAAGTTTTTGATAAAAATATGGGGCAGAGGAGGTGTTAAAATAAAACTGTTTTCCTTGATAATTGAGCCCTGCTTCTAGGTGGAATACAAACAGTAAATCATCATTTGTGTCCTTATATCCAACTAGGCGTGGTATTGCTATTCTATGCTCAGTTGTGTCAGAAAGACTATTTTACCTCATTAATTTATTTTAGGTCCTTAATTATTTTCAAAGAGACTGAGAAATTGTTTTGTTCCTTTACCATACCAACTTTTCTAAGCTACCAGTCCTCTTTGAGTGGAAAATAAGATAATTTTAACCATTTACTATGTACTATCAATTCCTTTTTGTTAAAGTGTAAAGCAGAAACAGAAATTATCCTAATTCCATTAAAATAAGTCATTAAGTCACAGCCCATATCTTTTCTGGGTTAAAATCTCACATATTTATTAGCATACGTATTTCCTTACAGAGGTTTAAGAAGAAAAAAAAGAAAAAAACGGAGCTAGTAAACTCTTCTAAATGTGTCAGACGTAGGGTTTTTCCTTCTATACCCTCCCTAATACCTCTCTGGTTCTATGCTTCTGAATATATTGTCCATGTAAGTTTGAAAAGAGGAAGATACACATAGGAATAGAGAAATACACTAAAAAAAAATACTTTCTCCTCTCACTTTTGACAGCTGTATATACTTGGAAATGCAAAATCATCACCAGGTAACCTACATACTGGTCAAGGGATCAAAGTTTGTGTGAAATGTTAATATCAGAATATCTGCTACAAAGGAGAAAAATTCAGACTACGAATCATATTTTTTGTTTACAAGGAGCAGATGCTTGCTATTGTAAGACATCTATATCTTTGTTTCTCTCTATATATATGTGTGCATTTGTCTAGTTGTTGTTAGGTACTGTAGGGTTCGTTCTGACTCATAGGAGCCCAAGGGAACAACAGAACAAAACACTACCCAGTACTGAGCCATCCTCACAATTGTTGCCATGTTTGAGCCCATTGTCACAGCCTCTGTTTTAATCCATGTCTTTAAGGGTCTTCCTGCTTTTCACTGACCATCTTTAAAATACACACACACACACACACACACACACGTTGTTGTTGTTGTTGTTGTTATGTGCTGTTGAGTCAGACCCGACTCATAGCGACCCCT
>NW_006921705.1:1475751-1483469 GCF_000298275.1 Orycteropus afer afer | reverse complement strand
TTGTTCAAACAGAACAAGGGACACTGCATGATTTAAAATCAAGAAGGGAGTGTGTCAGGGTTGTATCCTTTCCCCATATTTATTCAATATGTATGTTGAGCAAATAATCCAAGAAACTGGACTATATGAAGAAGAACATGGCATCAAGATTGGAGGAATCATCATTAACAGTCTGCAGTATACTGATGACACAACGTTGCTTGCTGAAAGTGAGGATGACTTAAGGCACTTACTGATGAAGATTGAAGAATACAGTCTGCAGTACGGATTACATCTCAATATGAAGAAAACAAAAATCCTCACAACTGGACCTATAAGCAGCATCACAATAAATGGAGAAAAGATTGAAGTTGTCAAAGATTTCACATCGCTTGGTTCTAGAATCGTCACCAATGGAAGCAGCAGTCAACATTTATACATTAGACGATGTATAGCACTGGGCAAGTTGGCTTCGAGGAACCTCTTTCAAGTGCTGAAGAACAAAGATGTCTGTCTCCTTGAGGACTAAGGTGTGCCTGTCACAAGCCATGATATTTTCAATCACCTCGTATACATGTGAGAGCTGGACAATGAATAAGGAAGAAGAAGAAGAATTGATGTTCTTGAGTTGTGGTGCTGGTGAAGAATGCTGAAAGTACCATGGACTGCGAAAAGAACTAACAGATCTGGACTGGAAGAAGTGCAGCCAGAAACCTCCTTGGAAGTGAGAATGGCCAGACTCCTTCTCACTTAGTTTGGTCATGTTGTCAGAAGGGATCATTCCCTGGAGAAGGATGTCATGCTTGGTAAGGTGGAGGGTTCATGAAAGAGGGGGAGGCCCTCAATGAGATGAATTGATACAGTGGCTGCTACAATGAACTCAAGTGTACCAAGGATCATGGAGCTGGCACGGGACAGAGTGGTGTTTTGTTCTGCTGTTCGTAGGGTCGCTATGAGTCAGACACGACTCGACAGCACCTAACAACAGCAACATAAGGTAATCAGGTAAGATAACTTGGCTAAGGGGAAATCCAAGCAGAAACCTGTTGGCAAGAAGGGAGCTCCTTAAGTGAATATCTGGGGAAGTAGCATTTTAGGCTGTAGGGATGGAAAGTAAAAAAAGATCCCAAGGCAGGAGTGCATTCAATGGACAAGGGAGCCAATAGAGCTGGAATAGAACCAGTGAGAGGATTAGAAGTAGATGAGGTTAGGGAGGTCTCAGAGGAACATCTGTTTTGTTCTGAGTAATTTGGGAAGCTATTGTAGGGTTTTCACAAAGAAATTAAGCTATCTTAGAAAAAAAGTTAAGGATTACTCTGCCTGCTGTGTGAGGAATAGCCTTTAATAGGGCAAGAATGAAGTCTAGTAGGGAACTATCAATATCTAAGCACCAGGTGATAGAGGCTAGGATCAGGGTGAAAACAGTAAGAGTAAGAAGCAATAGTGAAATTCAGGAAGTACTTTGCAGCCAGTAGAATTTGTTGATTGACTGCAAATGGGAAAAGATGTTGGGAAAAAGAATGATCAGAGATGATTTCAAAGATTTTGGCCAGAGAATTTGGAAGGATGGGGTTACCATTTACTGAAAAGCAGAAAAGGCAGGAGGATCTGTTGTTTTTTCAGGGGAGTAGGAACATATTAATTTTGAAATCCTCTGATATGAAATGCCTCCCAAAATTTCCTTTAAGGCATGAAGGATTTATTCCCTCACATTTTGGGATTGTTGCCTCCTGAGAGCTTCCGACTGTCAGTCCTAGGCAGAGAATGTCACATCTGAGGAAAGTCAATTTGCCCAATGTCAAGCTACTTTACAAGGCAATAAGCATATATAATGACTCATCCATACAAGACATAAAAGCTCTGCTCTTGTCTCCAAAACTTCTCATTCTAAATGATCAGCTTAGCTCTAGAGTCCTCCATGGAGTCAGCTGAAGCATTTATTGAAATTGCATGGAAGCCCAACTTCTCCCTAAATTTAATTTGGCTTCCTTCCCGTCCCTTCTCAGGTGTTGATTGCAAAACCACTCCTTAATATCTGCAACCAAATCTTTATCTCAAAATCTGCTTCCCTTTAGGCTCAAATTCAGATAGATGCTTATTTAATATCCAAAGGGAAATATTAATCTTGCCGATGGATAATTGTTGTTAGGTGCTGTCGATTCAGTTCCAACCCATAGCGATCCTGTGTACAACAGAATGAAACACTGCCTGGTCCTACACCAGCTTCACAATCCTTGCTGTGCTTGAGCCCATCATTGCAGCCACTCTGTCAATCCATCTCATTGAGGGTCTTCCCCTTATTTGCTGACCCTCGACTTTACCAAGCATGGTATCCTTCTCCGAGGAATGCTCCCTTCTGAAAACATGACCAAAGTAGATGAGATGTAGTCTGGCCATTCCGTCTTCCAAGGAGGCTTTCAGCTTAATTTCTTCCAGGACAGATTTGATCATTTCCACTGAGAGTCCCCTGCATTTTTAGTATTCTTCACCAACACCACAATTCAAAGGCAATGATTCTTCTTCAGTTTTCCTTATTCATTGTCCAGCTTTCAGATGCATATGAACCAATTGAAATTACCATGGCTTCTGTTAGGTGAACCTTAGTCTTCAAAGTGACATCTTTGCTTCTTTAACACTTTAAAAAGGTCTTTTGCAGCAAATTTGCCCAGTGCAATATGATGTCTGATTTATAGTAGAATGGACGGATAATAGGTCTAGAGTTTTAAGGCAAAAGCTGAGCTAGAGATATGAATTGCAGTTATTTGCATGTAACTATGAAAAGCCATTAGATACATGCGATCATTTTAGAAGTAAATGTAAATAGAAAAAGAAGAAGTTAGAAGCTTGAGGCCTGGCATACAATGAGACTAAATTAAAACCCAAACTAAACGCACTGCCGTTGAGTTGATTCCTACTCACAGCGACCCCCACTGGGTTTCCAAAGCTGTAAATCTTCATGGAAGTAGATTGCCTCATCTTCCTCCCATGGAGTAGCTGGTGGGTTTGAACTACCAGACTTCTGGTGAGCAGCCAAATGCCTTACCCATTATTCCCAGAGAAATGAGAAGGAAATACCAAAGAAGACGGAAATAGAGCAATCTAGGAGGACAGGAAGAAAGCTAGAAGATTATGGTGTCCTGGAAGCCAAGTAAACCAAAAACAAAATCAAACTCACTGCCATGGAGTAGTCCAGGCTCATCATGACCCCTCCTTGGGTTTCCGAGGCAGTATCTCTATAGAAGTAGATTGCCCAGTCTTCCCTCTGAGGAGTGGCTGGTGGGTATGAACTGCCAGGTAAGTAAGGTTTAAATAACAAGGAGATTATGAGTTCATGATAATGGTATCTCCCCTTCCTGGTAAGTATTCAATCACAGCTTAGTGATGGATAGAATAAAATGAAGATTGAGAAATGATCATTTAATTTGGAAATGGAATGGGCCTTGAGACCATAAAAGAGTTGCTTGAATGGAATGGTGTTATTGAAATCCTTTGTAGTAGGAGATAGTGACTACGACATTTTTCATTCTGTATGGACAATGTATTAATGTATTTTAGTTTTCTTGTGAATGGAAACACAGAAGTGGGTAAGTAGTTAGAGGAGCCTATGGGATCAATGGATTATTATTACTGTTTTTTAATCATTGCTTAGTCTTCTTTAATTGAAAGATATCATAGCAGGTTTGAATACCAATGGCAATGATCAGGTAAAGCAAGAAATGTTTACAATGTAGGATGGAGGAGGGCAATTGCTGCACAATATCTTTGAGTTGGCCAAGTTGGAAGGGATCTAGTTGAATGTTAGAAGGGTTTGCTCTCCTACTGCCATCTTGAAATAATTTTGAACAAGAGTGCTGCATTTTCATTTTAAACTGACCCTTGCAAATTATGTGGCTTGTCGTGAGTGCTACTCCAATTGTGGTCTACAAACCAACATCTTTCAGCAAAGTGGTTATAATGGACCATGCTGAGACTATGCATTGAGTGTAAGTGCTTAGATAACATTAGTGGAACTTAAGCGAGTAGTTATATATTTGTTGAGTTTAATAGTAAAAAGAAAAGAAGAAGTGGTTTTGTATTTTGCATTTATTTGTATTTCATTTTTTCTAGTTATCCTTTACAGTGTCACAGCTTCCAGCACCACAGCGACACACAAGATACCACAGTACGACAAACTGACAGACTGGAAAGATCTCTTTAAAAAGCAAAGATGTCCTTTTGAGGACTCAGGGATGTCTGCTCCAAGCCTTGGTATTTTCAATCGTCTCATATACATGAGAAAAGTGGGCAATGGATAAGGAAGACTGAAGAAGAATTAATACATTTGAATTGTGGGTTGCAAAGAACATTGACTATGCTGTGAACTGCCAGAAGAATGAACAAATGTGTCTTGGAAGAAGTGCAGCCAGAGGTTCTTTAGAAGGGAGGCTGGCAAGATTTTGTTTCATTTACATTGGACAACGCTATCAGGAGGGACAAGTCCCTGGAAAGGACATCATGTTTAGTAAAGTAGATGGTCAGTAAAAAAAGAAGACGACCCACATTGAGGAGGATCAATACATTGGCTGCCAACAATGGGCTCAAACATAGCAAAACTATCAGGACGACACAAGACCAGGCCTTGTTTCATTCTATTGCACATAGACAGGGTCATTATGAGGGAACCGACTTGATAGCACTTACAAAAAAACAGTAATATAAATGCACACATCATCACAAGCATTGGCCTACCTTGTAGATTAGGGAATGGTATAGATAGGAAGGAAGAGTGTTATTATTTATTTATTCTGGGTGTTTGGATTTTTAGATGCAGAAGTAAAAGCAAAGCACTTTAGTATAGGTGCAATTAGATGGGTAGATGGGGTAACAAGCAGCTGTAGAAGTCTTCAGCCAAGTTTTTGATAAAAATATGGGGCAGAGGAGGTGTTAAAATAAAACTGTTTTCCTTGATAATTGAGCCCTGCTTCTAGGTGGAATACAAACAGTAAATCATCATTTGTGTCCTTATATCCAACTAGGCGTGGTATTGCTATTCTATGCTCAGTTGTGTCAGAAAGACTATTTTACCTCATTAATTTATTTTAGGTCCTTAATTATTTTCAAAGAGACTGAGAAATTGTTTTGTTCCTTTACCATACCAACTTTTCTAAGCTACCAGTCCTCTTTGAGTGGAAAATAAGATAATTTTAACCATTTACTATGTACTATCAATTCCTTTTTGTTAAAGTGTAAAGCAGAAACAGAAATTATCCTAATTCCATTAAAATAAGTCATTAAGTCACAGCCCATATCTTTTCTGGGTTAAAATCTCACATATTTATTAGCATACGTATTTCCTTACAGAGGTTTAAGAAGAAAAAAAAGAAAAAAACGGAGCTAGTAAACTCTTCTAAATGTGTCAGACGTAGGGTTTTTCCTTCTATACCCTCCCTAATACCTCTCTGGTTCTATGCTTCTGAATATATTGTCCATGTAAGTTTGAAAAGAGGAAGATACACATAGGAATAGAGAAATACACTAAAAAAAAATACTTTCTCCTCTCACTTTTGACAGCTGTATATACTTGGAAATGCAAAATCATCACCAGGTAACCTACATACTGGTCAAGGGATCAAAGTTTGTGTGAAATGTTAATATCAGAATATCTGCTACAAAGGAGAAAAATTCAGACTACGAATCATATTTTTTGTTTACAAGGAGCAGATGCTTGCTATTGTAAGACATCTATATCTTTGTTTCTCTCTATATATATGTGTGCATTTGTCTAGTTGTTGTTAGGTACTGTAGGGTTCGTTCTGACTCATAGGAGCCCAAGGGAACAACAGAACAAAACACTACCCAGTACTGAGCCATCCTCACAATTGTTGCCATGTTTGAGCCCATTGTCACAGCCTCTGTTTTAATCCATGTCTTTAAGGGTCTTCCTGCTTTTCACTGACCATCTTTAAAATACACACACACACACACACACACACACGTTGTTGTTTGTTGTTGTTATGTGCTGTTGAGTCAGACCCGACTCATAGCGACCCCTCCTTGGGTTTCCGAGGCAGTATCACTATGGAAGTAGACTGTGCCATCTTCCTTTCGAGGAGTGGCTGGCAGGTTTGAACCGCCAGCCTTCTGGTTAGTAGCCAAGTGCTTTAGCTACTATGCTACCAGAGCTCCACACATACACATCCATAATTTGTTAAGACTCACATATGATGTCATATCATAACAAATTATTGATAATATTGTGAAGAATGGGAGAGCCAAAACACTTACTGTGTTCCTGAGGAGTATGTACCTAAAACAATAGGCAGTCGTTCAAACAGAATAAAAGGATACTACATGATATAAAATCAGGAAAGGTATGTGCCAAGGTTATATCCTTTCATCAACTTACTCAATTTGCATGTTGAGCAAATAATCCAAGAAGATGGACTATATGAAGAATGCTGCATCAATTTGGAGGAAGACTCATTTACCTGTGATATGGAGATGACATAACCTGGTTTGCTGAAAGTGAAGAAAATGTGAAGAACTTACTGATAAAGATCAAAGTTTTCAGCATGGATTCACCTCAATATATTAAAAAAAAAAAAAAAAAAAAAAACTCAACTGGACCAATAAGCAACATCATGTTAAATGAAGAAAAGATTGAAGTTGTCAAGGATTTTGCTTTTCTTGGATCCACAATCAATGTCCATGGAAGCAGCAGTCAAGAAATAAAATAATATATTGCATTGGGTAAATCTGCTGCAAAAGACCTACTGAACGTGTTAAAAAACAAAGATGTCACTTTGAGGACTCAAACCATGGTATTTCAATAGCTTAATATGCATGTGAGAGTTGGACAATGAATAAGGTATAACACAGAAAATTTGATTCATTTGAATTGTGATGTTGGCTAAGAATATAGGATATACTATAGACTTATAGAAGAGCAAACAAATCTGCCATAGAGAAAATCCTGACAGAATGCTCCTTAGAAACAAGAATGGCCAGACTTTGTCTCTCATACTTTGGTTATGTTGTCAGAAGGGACTGTCCCTGGAGAAGGATATCATCCTTATTATAGGTAGCACCGTGCCTAAGGCACTTGACTGCTAACCAACCCACCAGCCACTCCTCAGAAGGAAGGTTAGGCAATCTACTTCCGTAGTGATACCGCCTCAGAAACCCAAGGAGGGGTCGCTATGAGTCAGGTCCAACTCAACAGCACAAAACAACAACATCATAGTAGATGGTCAGTGAAAAAGGGAAGAGCCTCAATGAAATGAGTGGACACAGTGGCTGTGATGATGGGCTGAAGCATGGCAACAATTGTGATGATAACACAGAACTGGGCATTTTTCTGCTCTGTTGTGCAGGGTGTCTGAGAGTCGGAACCAAGATATATGTATCTTTATATTTATGTATATATTCATATGAGCCATAAATATAAATTAGCTTCCAAAAGCAGGCAACCAATATCAGTGTTGAATATATTCCAACTTCCTTATCTACTCTCAAAATGACCCTATTCTTCTGAAATAATGTTGCTCACGAAAGAGCCATCTGATATATAGTGAAAGGAAGATGAGAAAATAAATGTATTTCTGCCACATGAATTGAAATAGAGAAAAATTAAAAAGACTTACAGTTATCAAAATTAGGGTAATCTGATGGAGGCGGGGCAAGATGGCGGACTAGGCAGAAGGATTGCACAGACCCTCTTCAACAAAGAAAAGGGAAACCAATTAACACAGACACAGAAG
>NW_006921705.1:1451408-1471741 GCF_000298275.1 Orycteropus afer afer | reverse complement strand
TGCATTGTAAATTTTGGTCAATGACATGAGACAAAGTATATGTGAACTGCTGTATGAAAAGTGAATTTACTCTGTAAATCTTCACCCAAATCCTAATAATAATAAAAAAAAAAAAATTAGGGTAATCTACTAAACAGAATAAATCACATATTATAAAAATGAAAGGGAAATAGTCATCTGTTACCATAATCCACTGTGTTTCTTTACACAGAAACACGTTCAAGAATCAGAATGTTAAAAGTGAAGCTTCTTTTGTAAAAAAGGAGCAAATCTTCAAAGACGTATGCAAAGTGCTCCCCACATTATGAATGATACTGAAAATTCTGTGGTGTGAGAGCTATGATTCATGGATGCTGTACCTGCACCAGCTGTGAAGCATTCATGAATCATAAACTTCTGTATCATCTGCAATAGAAAAAAATACAACCTATTTTATGAGAAAAATTTATCAAAAAAAGAAGGAAAGAAGAAGAGAAAACTCAAAACTTCTAGAACATTTCAAAGATGTCATAGAAACAAATTAACACCTCTAACAGAACCACTTAAGGCATAGGGGCATATAAAATGGCTTGCATTTAATTCAAACTCTTCTGGAAATGGATCAATTCTATAGTGAGATTAAACAGCAGAAATTTTTCTCCAGGACAAAAAACAATTCCTTGAGGCATATAGGTTAAATATCACAGCTTTTGAAACTATATTATTTTAAAAAATGAGAAGAACAGGTAAAGATTAAAAGAGAGTGCATGATATAAGTTGACAATTAGTTTCCATTTATATCCAGGCAATTCATTAGTGAAAGTATGATTGCTTCTGAGCTAATCAGAAGTGGCAACATCCAATTTCTTGGTTTGCTTTTCACTTTATTTTCTCGCACTATTTGTTTCTCTGCCAGTTTACCTGCTATTGTAGTTTCTGGGGGACGGAGGAGACAGGAAAAGAAAAGAAGATTAAACTATGAAAGCCAATCAGCTCACCTGCATGAGGAACGTCTGATAGCATAGTGCCTAAGTCACATGACTGCTAACCAGAAGGCTGGTGGTTCAAATCCACCAGCCAGCCACTCCTGGGAAGGAAGGATGAGCAGGCTACTTCCATAGTGATACCGCTTCAGAAATCCAAGTCAGGGTCTCTATGAGTCGGGTCCGACTCAATGGCACGTAACAACAACAACAGCAGCAGCATGTGGAACCAGAAGTTTAAATGATGGTTTAATTATGGGTTTCCAACGTCAATGGACATTATCTACACAGTGTTGTTCTTTACTTTTAAGAAGCAACCCCAAGAAGCAGATATTAGATATTAGAAAGAAAAATAGTAAATTAACCTTTAGGTCACATATAAAATGCTATTGAAGGGATTGCCAATTTGAGAAAAGTTTATTGCAAAGCAAAAAGGGGACTATAAGTAAACCTCAGTACTTGGAAATGCATCATAGAATAGTAGTTAGCACAGGGAGTATAAGGTAAGACAATTTCAGTTGAAATTCCTACTCTGCAACGGTTTTCTCTTTGACATTGGGAAAACCCTTCATTGCTTTGTTGGGAGTATTAAAGATGATAAAGATTGCAAGTGCTTGACATCATTCCTAATTTTTAGTAGCATTCAATTAAAATTGAATTTTCACACTATTATTATTATTATTGATCTCTTAGCTTGACAACCCAAAAGAAAGCATCTACAATTATACACAGAAAAAAGGGAGATGAGAATCAAAATGATTCACTACAAAATATCAACTAAAAACAAATGATGCAGAATTAGAGGAAATGAGGGATAAAAAAGAAAACACACACAAAAAAAACAAATCGTAAAATTTCTGTAGACATAAGACCTTCTTAATTGGTAACTACATTAAATGCAAATGGATTAAACTCTCCAATCAAAAATCAGAGAGTGGCAATGTGGATTTAAAAAAAAAAAAAAAAATCTATCTACATGATGCCCACAAGAGACATGTCTTGGGCCTAAAGATAAAATAAGTTGAAGTGAAAGGATGAGAAAACATATTGCAAATAGTAACCAAAAGAGAGCCATAGTACCTACATTGGTACCAGACAAAATAGATTCTAAGTCAAAATCTATTATTAGAAACAATGAATGACATTGTATAATAATAGTCAAAGAATGAATAACAATTACATACATGCAACTAATATCAGAGTCCCAACATATAAAATGGAAACACTGAAAGAGATCAACAGACAGCTCTGCAGTAATAGTTGGAGACTTCAATAGATCCCCTTTGGTAATGGACAGAATAGGAGAGTTTTTTTTTTTTTATTGTAACTTAATCTCTCCATATGAAAAATTGGGATAATGATAATAGCAGCAATTGTGTAGTATTTTTATGGTATTAAATGAGCAAACTTAGGTGTTTATACTATTGTTCAAAATATGGGCAACACTTTCCTATAGGAAATAGGACTGAGAGCTTGACTCCACTGACAACAAATGTGACTTGTGATATCATTTGTCTCTGAGCTCTGGTGGTGTAGTGGATAAGGCACTTGACTGCTAATGAGAAGGTCGGTGGTTCAAACCCACCAGCTTCTCTGCAAAAGGAAGACTGAGCAATTTACTTCTGTAGAGATTTACAGCCTTGGAAACCCAATGGGGGTTGCTATGAATCAGAAATGACTGTAGTCGTTTTTATATAAGGATTATACACTTTTAACATATCAACTCAACCATAGCCATATAAATTGCTTTGACCAATGCAATATAGATAGATATTACTTGCATTACCTCTGGAGAAAAACTAAGAATTAGATTTTTTTTTTCACTTAACCCCCTCCCATATAGTGAACATTGTTCTCAGTCAAAAGATCACCCAAGTTCTGCATAGGGGATCTTTCATCAGCCTGAGATGTGGAGTGAAGATAGACTATAACACAGCCACTGCCAACTTGCAAGTGGCATAGAATGAAAAAAAATTGAGTATATATTTAAGCAGAAAAAAGGGAACTATACCATAACAAATAATAAACAAATAAATGTCAGTTCCTTCATGAGAGAATTGGGTGGTGAGGGAACTATTGTTTGCTGTGGTAAATATGGAAAATCATGAGGTGATGAATCACTTTGTGAAACTATTGTGCGCAATGACTTGGAAGAGAAATGATGCACCAAAAGAACTCATCGCTCTTGACATTATACTTAGCCATGTGAATTTTGTGTGCCACCTGTGCAAGGAGTATACGTCTACATTCTGATTAATCTAGAAATGGCCTTGTGGCTTTGTTGGATGCATTGTGGGCAGAAGGGTCCTCTGTTATTCTGGAAGAAGCATTATAAGCCAGCCTATGGTTTATTGTGCCTCTCTTTTTCCCAGGACCAGAGAATGACTTTGTTTTATGTAGAGGCTGCTTCCTAACTCTGAAATGAACTGAAAATGATGAAGGATGGATCAAGAGCTTATCTGTGATAGACATGCTGTGTGTGAAAGAAATACATTTTTTTAACTTGTAAATCACATTTTAAGTGTGTGTGTACTTATACATAGGCACAAGTATAAATAAATAATATAAACAAGTTATCTTTACTAATATGATAACTAAAGAAATTAAAAAGTTCCTGGCTAAATATTAAGTGTCATGTCCATGTTAGCTATTATTATTTTCTGAGGATGGAGATGATGAAGGTGGTGATTGATGACATAAGGAGATTTCACTCCACCTCTAAGAAAGGAGGATTTTGCTATTTGTGGTGAGGGTTGGGCCAAATAGTCCAAGGGAATGTGAGCCATGTGTAAGGAAAATTTGAAAGGAAATCATGCTCATGTGAGGATAAGAGAAATCTAAGATTTGCTGCATTTGAGTACAACACATAGTCCCATTTTGTAGCACTGAATTTCTTTGATGAAAATTGTATGATGCAATTGATCATAATTTCAGAGGGACAAAGATGGAGGAAACTGTTAGAGTAAACAGATTATAATAATTTAAATATTTTAGGAAATGGTCTTAGACTCAGTGGTGCACTGGTAAATCCTTACCAATAACCTACTTTGGAGTATGTGTGTGTGTGCACATATATGCACTGTTCGCAGATTTGCTGATTTCTGTGGCATAAATGCTGCCATTATGACTAATTTCAAGCTACTCATGTGATGTTGCTGGACAAGTAGTTGGAAATCAATGCGTATAATTAGCTCTTGTGATCCCAGCAGAATCTGGCTCCAATATACCATTGCAGCAGGTTTCACTGGTAGGTCAGAATTATATATAAACATACTTTTATGCGGGATTTGGATAGAAAAAAAGTGGCTAAGGCACTTGACTGCTAACCAGAAGGCTGGCGGTTCAAACCCACCAGCCACTGCTTGGAAGGAAGATGGGGCAATCTACTTCTGCAGTGATATTGCCTCGGAAACCCAAGCAGGGGTCACTATGAGTCAGGTCCGACTTGACGGCACATAACAACAACAACAACACTGACCCTGATCAGTATAAGAGGTTTGAGAAAGCAGAGCTCGGGTAACATTTTCATCCTCTGAACACTATCAACACAACAGCCAGGCTAAGCAGCACTAATAAAGTAAGGAAAACACAGTCTCCCAAACAACTTTTGGACAGAATGAGAGTGCAGAATGGGTGGGAGAAACAAGAATTGTTGTCAGAAAAGCAACCACTTAGAACAGAGTCTTCTGAGTCCAGTCACTTCTTATGTTTGTAAATATGTTTCCCTACACATCCCATCTTTCTAAATTGAGCAGTGAGTGAGCAGTGGGTAGTGCTACATGTGTGAAAAGGATGAGGATGGAGAAGCTGCAGGCAGCCTGAAATATCCTGAATGCATCCTCTTATTAGAAGTTTTTGCAAGAGTAATTTTACAGACACTGTTTAACTTTTAGGTGACCAGTTCAAATTTAATCTCAGTTAATCATGAGCGAAAGTGGGTGGTTGGTAGATTATGAAGAGTGCCTTGATAATGCCATCCTAGTTCTTCTTAACAGAGACCACCAGTGCAATTTCTACCTTTTCTTTTGCTCTACCAGAAGTACAAAGGGTGAATAGAAATGTCATTTCAAGTATTTCCTCAGCTTTTGTACTAGAGAAATTTGAGACATAAAAAAGGCCATCTCCTTTTCATCTTTATCTCACAGATAGAATTATTCTTAAGGAAGGTGGGGCAATCCTACTTCCGTAGTGATACTGCCTCGGAAACCCAAGGAGGGGTCGCTATGAGTCAGGGCCGACTCGACGGCAAACAACAACAACAACAATATGGTTCCTAGATCTTTCTGAGATTTATTGAGATTAAACCTGAACCATCATACAAGTAAAATTATGCCTCACATCCTAGAAAAATAAATTATATAGAGGAACATTCTTGAAGAATATTTAAATGTAAGACCTTTAAAATTTCTTGGCTGAAACTTTGCCAATCTAAGATTTTTTTTTTTCCTTTCTCTTATTTTCCTTTCATTTTGTTTCAGTAAATGAATTACTATGTAAGTAAAGAAATTGTCATTTTAGCATAAATGGATTTATTGGTTTTGAATCCTTTATCATTATAATAGTTTGACTAGTTTTTCTCCTTCTTAAAGATATTCTGTAGGAATTGTATTCATGCTTTCTTGTATTTTTCCATTAAAATGCCCAACATTTTCTTATAATATAATTTCATATAATTTATATGAATATAATTTCCATATAATTTCATCTTCCACATACTTTAATACAAACTGAACAACAAAACTGGATTTTCTCTAGTTACCTGGAGAAAAGTAACAACTTTTTTCTGGAACAGACACACAAAAATATCAGGTAACACCAATGAAAATTTTGTAAATCATCAGAAATCAGTGGGATAAAATGGAAAGAGCTTTGTTGTGGGAGTTAAGAGGACTCAATCAACTTATCTCAAGAATCAGTTCCTTTCTGATTCAATTTCCACACTGGAAAATGAGGGCCGTATGTTTGTTTATTTTTATGTCCTCCTTAATACAAATATTCTATAGAATCTTCACTGCCATATCAACAGGATTTGAGTGGAAAGGTGTCAGTATTCAAATGACATTTGAGTGAAATGTCACCGTGCCATATACCACCTCATTTGTTGGTAAGGGTTGATGCTGTGTTTTGTCTGACTCAGTCACATTCAATTCTTTTCCAACCTGAATTCTGCATTCTTCTAATGCTAAATTTTAAATCTGAATTCTCACATCAGCAACTTGTCTATCCTCTGAACATCCATTGGTAAAACATGTCAGTACATGGTTCTAATAATTTGTGCAGCAAGTGACAGTTGTTAACACTATATGTGGCACAATTTGAAGCTATATATTCAGCCTAATATGTTTTTATTAAACCAAAACTAAACCAAAATTACAGCCAATGAGGCAACTCTGACTCATAGTGACCCTGTAGGACAGAGTAGAACTGCCCTATGTAGTTTCCAAATCTGTAAATCTTTAAGGATGCAGATGGCCTCATCTTTCTCTCATGGAGTGGCTAGTGGGTTCACACAACCTACTTGTAGTTAGCAGAGAATGCTTTAACCATTATGCCATAAGAACTCCTTAGGCAAACTATCATTTTGCAAGTAAATTATATACCCATGAATCTCGAGCTACAAATAGAAATATCAGCTATAGCTACACTCATCATCTGAAAGAATAAAGTGAAAAACAGCAATTATAAGAATTGTCCGTGGCCACGGATTGAGTAGAGTCTGTTTGAAACTTAGAATGCCTACCTTTCAGTCTAAGATTATTTCCCTTATGCAATGCCACAGAAAAAATAAATCCTGCTGGGGCTAAGAAACCCAGGGCAGAAAATAGTAGCCAGCTGCAAACTCTTTGGATGCAAAGTACAACATATTCAAGTTCATGTGTCCAAGCTTTTCATTCTCTCCTGTACTGATTTCACCTAATCCCTGCCAGACAAACATTAGTTCTTCAATTGTGGCAATCAATAGAATTGATTAGCTATGAAAAGCCTCTATCCGTATCATCCTTGCTTTCTTTTCCATTTTCCCAACAGGGAAATTTCTTTCACTATAGTATAAGCAGGCATGCAAGTTTTTTTTTTTTTTTTTTTCCTCTCTATGAACAAATGTGAAGTCTGTAGTGTTCAAGTATTTTGCTATGGAATTTCATATATATATATATATATATATATATATATATATATATATATACACACACACACCAAGAAACATACCTGCAGATTTAATAAAACAGCACCAATCCTCATGGCTTCACTAATTTCAAGGCTGTACATCAGCTGTGGGAAGCGGGGAGGGCTTTGATTATTTGGAGGAAGCACTTCAATGTACACAGTGCAGATGGAGTGCCTGCAGAGGAAGAGAAGTGAACGAGATTGGTAAAAATCCACATTACATTTAACAACAGATGACATTCACTATTCGGTTGTTGGGTTTACAGGAGAGGAAATTTCAAATTTTTATAGAAAATAATAAAATAATTCATAGTGAAAGGATGGAAAAATAAAAGCTTCCACTAGAAAATAATGCTCTTTACAAAACTGTCTTAGTCGAAAGAAAGAAACTGGCTTAGTACCTATTTTTTTCTGCTGAGATTAATAGTGCAAATTAAAAAGGAATGGCTGTACAAATAAAGCTAATAAATTAAGTTGTCTTGACTTCCAAGTTTATTTTGTAATGCTTCTCTAATAGCAAAAAAAATTCTATAAACATCTGGTAATATGAGCTGTCCTTGGTGCTTTCTGCTTATTAAAGTAGTAAAGGGAGTATTGATTAAAATACCACACAAAGAGAGATACAGGCTATTTTCTCTTGCTAACATCAATGGCATAATGTCAGTGCATGTCACAAGTCAGGGACATAAAATAACCCTGTGTGAAATAGTTGCAAACAAAACTAATTAAATATAGTGCTCTTTGAAAAGCATAATATGAGAAGCTAGAAGTTAGATTTGCATTGTACATTAACAATAAATTTTTCAAAGAATAAGAAGATACGTTATTATTACAAAAGAAAAATTAGCATTGACGTATCAATTTGTAACTCTTAACTCTGAAATTTCTTAACACAACAAGAGCTAAAGTAGCAAGATATTCAAGGTTAGTAAAGAAGAAAAACTAGTTAAAATATACTCATAAAATCTGGAAATTTATAAATTTAAAGTCCTCACTCTTAAAGCTTATATATATATATATATATGTATAATTTATATATATAAAAGAAAGTATATATATAAATACTTTCATACAAACTCACCACCACTCCCTGAGTTGTATGCTGTAACATCATCTTAACAAAACCATGATGCTTTTATTCAGAACATATTTGCTATGATTTTGATTTGGGACCACTATTTTGTTAAAATAGTTAAAAAGTGGTTTCTGTTATGTAGCCTTAATTAAAAGATATAGTCCCAAAAAACATTTTTCTGAGATTATTATACTAATACATTCCACTTTTAGAAAAGCTTTTGAGAGAAACACAGATCATGAGCACTGAGAAATGGCTTTAAAATTTATCACTGCATAATATGTCTGAGTCCAAGTTGTTTCAGAGTATATCTTCAATAGACAGACACCTGCTGTTGTTGATATTGTTGTTATTTGCCATGGAATAAGCTCTGACTCATAGCGACCCCTCCTTGGGTTTCCGAGGCAGTATCATTGTGGAAGTAGATTGCCCAACCTTCCTTCTGAGGAGTGGCTGTTGGGTTTGAACCGCCAGCCTTCTATTTAGCAGTCAAGTACCTTAGGTACTACGTCACCAGAGCTCCCAGACAGACACCTATTCCATATTAAACATATTTATAAACTGTATTGATTAGAATAATTTATCACAATGTTGTGCCAAACTAATTTTATTTGAAATTAAAATCTTAGATTTGGCAGTTTGAACCCACCCAGTGGCTACAGCGGAGAAAGACTCTGGTGATTTGCTTCCACAGAGATCACAGCCAGGAAAAGTCTATGCGGCAGTTCTACTCTGTCACTCGGGGTCACTATCAGTCAGAATTGACTTGACAGAACCTAACAACAAAAGGCTGTTATAATCCTAAGGCATTTGACCACTAACCAGAAGGCTGGCGGTTCAAACCCACCAGCCACTCTTTGGAAGGAAGGTTGACCAATCTACTTCCATAGAGATACAGTCTTGGAACCCCAATGACGGTCGTTACGAGTTGAAATTGACTCGAAAGCAGTGAGTTTTTTTTTTTGTTTGTTTGTTTGTTCGTTTCTTAATATTCCTGTCTCTGATTTTTATCACTTTGTCATTAAACTTTGTCAATAAAATTAATCAAACTTCGTTTAGCTTTGTTTTGAATTATTTATTTATTTACTTTAAAGCTGATTTTTTAAGAGTAGAAAATCTAGTGCAGATCAAAATTAAGGGTGAAATGTTCCATATACATTTATAGGTATTAATCTTATAATGCCTAAAGCAAAAGAAAAACATAATGGAAAAAATAAAAAGAAGGTACAGATTTAACATACATTGCAGCATCCCAATTCCCATGTTGTGGGAACAAAGAAATTTTGTCAGTTTTGGCTAAATCTAAAATTTTTCTCTCCTGATGATAACCTGGTTTTAACAGTAGGTAAAAAATATACTTTATCACTAATACCACTCTTTCAGATTCTGGCTTATTTTAGCATCTCATGTACATTAAGTCATTCAAACATTTTATAAATTTGTCCCCACATTGGTAATAACCCTAGCTGAGGGGTTGGGTTGAGCAAGGGACCTATACTCAGATAGCCTTGGATTAGAATCTTGATACTGTCCCTTTGTGATCTTGAGAAAATTTCTCTGAATTTTAATATTTTCATTTGTAAAATAAAAATAATAATATAATCTATTTAAAGGGTTATCATAAGAATTAAATGATACTGTAAGTGCTCTGGTAGCATAGTGCCTATGGCACTTGACTGCTAACCAGAAGGCTGGTGGTTCATACCCACCAGCCACTCCTCAGAAGGAAGGTTGGGCAATCTACTTCCGTAGTGATACTGCCTCAGAAACCCAAGGAGGGGTCGCTATGAGTTGGGTCCAACTCGATGGCACATAACAACACAACAACAACAAGTGCTGTGCTGCCAGTCAAAAGATTGGTGATTATAATCTACCAGCGTTCTGCAGGAGAAAAGGCCCTGTGATCTACTCCTACAAAGGTTGTAGCCTAGGAAACCCATTGGGGCAGTTCTACTCTGGTGTATAGAGTCAACAAGCGTCAGAATCGACTCAATGGCACACAACAAAAACAATAATAAACATGTGAAACACACACAATATTGATAAATGTTCAGAATACGGCTTTTAATTCTATTATATGGAATAAGATTAATAAAGTTGCACTTACCCTATTCAGGTAGTCCAATATTTTAAATATTTAAATTACATCCTTTTTCTTTTCTAGACTAAGACCTACAAGCAATGGAGTGTAATGGAGTTAGAGTTTGAACATATCGAATCACTATCTGTTGGGGAGGAACCTAAAGATCCACATTTTCCACAGATTTACAAGGTTTTCCTTGTACCACCCTAGATTTTGAAAGTCACTGCTTCAGAAACTTGAGTGGAGGGTATAATGTGCAGAGGCATTTGCTTTCTTAAATAAGCAGTTAAGGGGATTTCTCTACAAATTGCTCTAAACTCTTTACTCTTTTCAGTAACACCGGAGGCAAGAGATTCTCTAGCTGATTAACAGTTTTTGACCTGGATCAAAACCTACTCCAAGTTCAAAGCTTGCTTTTCATCATCTAGCCCCTCTCAGCTTTTGATATTTAGTTTTTCACTTTCTTGGTTCTGTATGAAGCCTTTACAAGGCTATCAGTCTTTTATCTGTCATTAAAATCTAGTTTACACTAAAGTAATTATACTTGGATTTCTTTATTCTTCCTCTTTGACAATTTCCTTTTCAGGGGACTAAAATAAAAACTGTTTCCAACCACCATCCCACCATAAGGGCTTGTGTGAGACACTTGTGTATTTGCCACCTCCTAAACCACTGCCACTGAGTTGATTCCAACTCATAGCAACCCCTCCCCAGGTTGCCAAGGAAGTAAAGAAGGTAAATCTTTACAGAAGTAGATTGTCTCATCTTCAATTTCCTGGTTAGCAGTCAAATGTCTTAGGTACTACTCCACCAGAGAATTAAAGTTTCGAATGTTCAACCAAAAAAGAACCTAGGCATAGGCAGAAGACAGAGAACAGCTGTGTCCCAACATGGTCATCTCCTTCATCTGCCCTTAATCTTTTCCTTTCTCTGCCTTTTTCCACAAAAAAATTTCAGAAGTCAAAATTACTATTTTAATTTTGTAGGATTTGGATCCTAGAGCTTTTTTGGAGGACATCATATTTCAAAGTTTTGCCATTTTTTATTATCTTTGCACTTTTCTACTACGTGTTTAAATAACTGCCAACCTTCTTGAGGGCTATTGCCTTTAAAATGCTACCTCCATTTTACCTCTGAAGTCAGCATTGTGTCAAAGTTAGCTTTCGTAAAATTGAATACCAATAGCATGAACAACAAAATGATAGCATTAGTGTAATGACAAATAGTAGTAATTCAACAGCATCAGTTAAGCACATACTAAAACATGGCAGTCACTAGATAAATAATAACTTTTATGTGAGCATTTAGTATTTACATTTTATAGCTAGTCTTAAATGCATAAAACTGAGCATGTATATAGTACAAATTTTATTTTTCTAATATAGCCAGCTTCATGCAGATAAATCTCCAATTCTAAAAATGAAATCATAAAGCTTTTTTCTTTTTATGTGGCAATGAAGGTCAAAGTAGAATAAGAAAAGTAATGTATTTTCTAAGATAATCTTAAGATTGTGAAAGACCCTAGAAATCATCAAATTTAACTGTCTTATTTTACAAAAGGAGATAAATAAGTCAGAAAATTTAAGTGATTGACTCAGGTTACAAAGTTAATTAGCAGCAGCAGATAAACTTAAAAGCAAAGCCTCTGGATTTTAAATCTTCTTACCCTTTCTCTCCACATATCACAATAATAGATTTGGGAAGTAAACCAGAAAATATTCACTAATCTGAAGTGTGTGTTCCTGTATGTGAGTTTAAAACATCCCTGGCTGGTAATGAATGATATTAACCTAGAGGGAACCATAAATTATTTTAGGTCATGGACTCAGAATACGATATAACATTTAATTTTATTTCTTTATACCAAGAACAAGGCTTCTGCCTTAGCATTTACTATAGGAAAATAACTATGAATATAGATTGATGTGGGAAAATACATTAAAGTTGCTTTAATCTGGAAGATGGTATAATTAAAGAAAAGTGAAAAAGCATATCTTTCTGAGAATATACTCAGTAGTAATGAGATTAGGTGGGGCAATCCAATTCTGTAGTGATATTACCTTGGAAACCCAAAGAGGGGTCGCGATTAGTCGGATCTGACTCAATGGCATTGAGTTTGCTTTTGGTTTAGTAGAGGGTGTGCACTCTGTGTTGGAATTTGCTATTATTGTACTAGCATGTGCTGTAAGAGGTCTATGTAACTCTACATTTCTCTTTTTTTCTATGAGAGTTGCAAATGTTTATATAGCTTTCCCTAGTGAACTTGAAAACAGAGGCAATAATACCTTCTTTTGCCGTCATGGTTCCCACTAATATTATTCTAGAAAAGTTAGATAACACTCATGGGCTTTATTTCACTATTTTGGATGTATGCAGAGGGATCAATAGAAGCAAAGACATTGAACTTAAAACATTCTGGAAGATCAGAAAAAACTCAGGGGAAGTTATAAGGGCAGAGTCTTATTCAAGATGTATTTATCTGTTAAAATGTAGATAGAACATTACCAGCAGAGGAAAAACCATGCAAATTCACAGAGCAATAAACACAAGAACATTAGTTTTTGTATGACAAAAAGAAGGATATCAATGGGGCAGTGGTAGGAGTGGCAAAGGCCAGATCACTCTGGGACTAATCTGTTATTTTAAACTTGACCTTTATGAAAATGGAGATTGATTACTAGATTTTAATCAGGGCAGTGTTACTATCAAGTGTGCCAATCTATATATTTTCCCCACTATACTCTGGCATGGCATTCATCATCACAAAGGATGATTCAAGATCTGTCCTGAAGTGCAACGTTCTCAGTGATAGTATAATATCCATATGCGTACAAGGAAAACCAGTTAATATGACTATTATTCAAATTTATGCACCAAACACCAAAGTCAAGGATAAGGAAATTGAGGATTTTTATCAACTTCTGCAGTCTGAAATTGACTGAAAGTGCAATCAAGATGTATTAATTATCACTGGTGACTGGAATGCAAAAGTTGGAAACAAAGAAGCATCACCGGTAGTTGTAAAATTTGGCCTTGGTGACAGAAATAATGCTGAAACTCGCATGGTAGAATTTTGCAAGACCAACAACTTATTCACTGCAAATACCTTATTTCAACAACACAAAGGGCAGCTATACATGTGGGCTTCATTAGACGGAATATACAAGAACAAGACTGATTACATCTGTGGCAAGAGGCAATAGAAAAGCTCAATATCTTCAGCCAAAACAAGGCAAGGACCTGATTGTGGAACAGACCATCAACTGCTCATATGCAAGTTCAACTTGAAGATGAAGACAATTAAAACAAGTCCAAGAGAGCCAAAATATGATCTTGAATATATCCCTCCTGAATTTAGAGATCATCTAAAGAACAGATTTGATGCATTGAACACCAACGACTGAGAACCAGAAGAATTGTGGGAGGATATCAAGAACATTATCCATGAAGAAAGCAAGAGATCACTAAAAAGACAAGAAAAGAGGAGAAGACCAAAATGGATGACAGAAGAGACTCTCAAACTTGCCCTTGAGCAGAGAGTAGCTAAAACAAATGGAAGAAATGACAAGATAGAAGAGCTGAACAGATTTCAATGAGCAGCTCAAGCAGACAAAACCAATTACTATAATGAAATGTGCAAGGATCTGGAGTTAGAAAACCAAAAGGAAAGGACACACTCAGAATTCCTCAAGCTGAAAGAACTGAGGAAAAAAAATATCAGCTTCAAGTTGCAATATTGAAAGATTTTATGGGCAAAATTTTGAATGATGCATGAAACATCAAAAGAAGATGGAAGGAATACACAGAGTCACTGTACCAAAAAGAACTGGTAGATTTTCATCCATTTCAGGAGGTGGCATATGATCAAGAACCAATGGTAATGAAGGCAGAAGTTGAAGGTGCACTGAAGGAATTGATGAAGAACAAGGCTCCAGGAACTGACGGAATACGCATTGAGATGTTTCAACAAAGTGATGCCCCACTGGAGGCACTCACTTGGTTATGCCAACAGATTTGGAAGACAGCTACTTAGCCATGTGACAGGAAGAGATCCATATTTGTGTCCATGCCAAAGAAAGGTGATCCCACAGAATGTGTAAATTATCGAACAATATCATGAATATTGCATGCCAGTAACACTTTACTGAAGATAATCCAAAAACGGTACAGCAGTATATTGACAGAGAACTTCCAGAAGTGCAAGATGAATTCAGAAGAGGACGTGGAACAAGCGATATCATTGCTGATGTCAGATGGATCTTGGCTCAAAGGAAAGAATACCAGAAAGATGTTTCTTGACTATGCAAAAGCATTTGATTGTGTGGATAATAACAAATTTTGGTTAAAATTGAGAAGAATGGGAATTCCAGAACACTTAATTGTATTCATGAGGAACCTGTACGTTGACCAGGAGGTTGTCATTAGAACAGATCAAGGGAATGCTGCATGGTTTAAAATCAAGAAGGGAGTGAGTCAGCGTTGTATCCTTTTACCATACATATTCAATCTATATGCTGACCAAATAATCCAAGAAGCTGTCTGATGAAGAACATGGCATCAAGATTGGAGGGAAGATCATTAACAAACTGCAATTACTGATGAAACAACTTTGCTTGTTGAAAGTGAGGATGGCTTGAAGCACATACTGATGAAGACTGAAGAATACTACCTGCAATATGTATTACATCTCAATATAAAGAAAACAAAAATCCTCACAACTGGACTTATAAGTAGCATTTCAGTAAATGGAAAAAAGATTGAAGTTGTCAAAGACTTCACATTTCTTAGTTCTACAATCAATGCCAATGGAAGCAGCAGTCAGGACATAAGATGGCATCTAGCACTGGGCAAATCGGCTACAAAGGACCTCTTTCCAGTGTTGAAGAGCAAATATGTCTCCTTGAGGACTAAGATGCACCTGACACAAGCCATGATATTTCCAATCGCCTGGTATGCATGTGAGAGCTGGACAATGAATAAGGAAGACTGGTAAAGAATTGATCCTTTTGAATTGTGCACTGGCGAAGAATGCTGAAAGCACCATGGACTGCTAAAAAACTAACACATCTGTCCTGGAGGAAATGCAGCCAGAATGCTCCTTGGAAGTGAGAATGTACAGAGTTCGTCTCACCTACTTTGGTCACGTTATCAGAAGAGGCCATTCCCTGGAGAAGGATGTCATTCTTGGTAAGGTGGAGGGTCAAGAAAAGAGGGGAAGGTTCTCAATGAGATGGATTGGCACAGTAGCTACAGCCATGGGCTCAAGTATAGAAGAAATTGGGGAGCTGGCGAGGGACTGGATGGTGTTTCATTTTGCTGTGCATAGGGTTGCTGAGTCGGAGATGACTTGACAGCACTTAATAACAACAACAACATACCTGTGCTCTTTCACATCTCCATGTGTTCACTCTTGTTGTTCCCTCTAATTGGATATTCCATTCCTATCCAACTGTAAAACTCACAAAATTTTTAGAACAATGTCAAGCATGAGATTCCCCAGCCCCCAGGGTTTTTCTCATCCACACATATCCCTGGTGAGGTGAATAACCCCTATATCACCTATTTATTCATTCACTAACTCACCAACTCATAGCGACCCCTCCTTGGGTTTCTGAGGCAGTATCTCTATGGAAGTAGATTGCCCAGTCTTCCTTTCAAATGTCACTTATTTATCTACTACTAAATGTCTAAGTTTACTCATATTTCCATATGAGTGCCATTAGGACAGAGATACTATCTTACATCTTTATGCCCTTCCTGAGAGACTAAGATTTGTGGGAACTCAGTAAATTTTTTAAAAATGAATTAAAAATTAAATACTCTATGATTTCTTCATTAATCTTAAAAAATTTATGTAAATTTATTTTTTTAATGTATGTGTGTATATATATATATATATGTATATATAGATCCTTATTTATATTCAGAACAGAAAAAATAATTTTATTTTGAGAAGGGATTCTTTCAAGTAGCTGGATATAGCCTTAGATTCCATGGGTAAAATAAAAAAAAAAAAAAGGGAATTCCCCCAAAATATGAAATGTCAGACACTAATCATTTTATTATCTTTTAATCTTAAGTTAGTTGCAGCAAGGATTTTCTTATTATGTTTATATTGTCACACATACCTAATAATGGTACTTTATTCACATTAGGATTAAATATTTACTCAATTTAATTGAATTAAGTAAGTAAACAGAGACCTATATACACCACTGAAGCAATTATGTCCCAAATTATCTTATGACATTTTCACTCTTTTGGTTTTTATCTGTCCTCTTAGACTTAGCGAACACTTAAAAAAAAAAAAAAAGAAAAAGTTATGATTTATCCATACTCTCTCTCTCTGAATTTTTAGCTAGTCTGCTCAATTGGAGTAACAAATACATAAATAATTAATTTATATAGGTTTTATCCCAAGAATCAGCACCATTTAAACTTATGAATTTATGAATTGAGGCTGCCAAAATGAAAATAATAATACAGAATGTTGTCCACATTCTGAATGGTGCTGCTGTAATTTTTGTTATTTAATTTGGTGTATATGTCTCTATTGCTGACTAGGTCAATATGTAAAGGATAGAACTATCATAATCTATGCTGTTATATTCATAATGTTCAAATAATATTTTCCTTCCAAAGAAATAGTAAAACAATCATCAAAGCACATCAGCTGATTCATTAACTCAATTTGGATGACTAATTTCCCACTAGAAACAGCAAATGCCATTACTCTGCAGCCACTATGACATTATCCCAGCAGGCAGAATGAAGGCATTTGGATTTTATTTTCTGCAGGTTCCACTTGATGTTTGACCAAACATTATAAGGTGATCTTGTAGTATCTAAGTCACTGTCTGTAAGGAATGCAGTGACTTTAGGTCAATAAAATGCCTGGGATCATTAAAACAATCTATGTACTTGGATTCGGAAGATGATACTTTGTTTCCTGGAGTGGAACGCAATTTTACTCAAGTAAAATCCTATTACTGTACTGATTATCATAGGCACCAGCAAATCTGGGCAAACCCTTAATATTATTTACAAATTCAAACTAAGCAAGAAGTGGCTAACAAAATATTCCATTAAATAATCAATAAACAGATAAAATATGTAAATCATAATATATAAGCACATGTAGTTCAGACATGATTTATTTAGAACCAAACTACCTTGGATGGAAAATATGTATATAGTAAAAAAAAAAATTAAATTGACAAATATTAAGGGGTTTTAATGAAAATTTAAATGAATTTTAAAAACTCCTGTTCTTCTTACGGTTACTATTGTTAGTATTGCTTTAAGCAAGTGTAGTAGTTTTTCTCCAGAACAGTAATTACAAAAAAATTAGAACATTAATGTGGTGGAGGGGAACATTTTAGAATGCACAAGCCCTGAGTTCAAGTTACAGTTCTACCACTCAATTACTGAGGGGCCTAAGCAAGCCAATTATCATGTTTCAGCCTTAGATTCCTGTTGTCAAAACTAAGTATGTTGTTGTTGTTGTTGTTTGCCGTCGGGTCAGCCCCGACTCATAGCGACCCCTCCTTGGGTTTCCGAGGCAGTATCACTACGGAAGTAGGATTGTCCAACCTTCCTTCCGAGGAGTGGCTGGTGGGTTTGAACCGCCAGCCTTCTGGTGAGCAGTCAAGTGCCTTAGGCACTATGCTACCAGAGCTCCTAAAACTAAGTATAATTATGCAAAATTCAAAATGTTGTTAAGATCAAAAATGATATTTAAAAAACAGTTAGTTAGCATAATACCTGGCCCTCATGCATGCTCACTAAATATTACCAGTCATTTCAAAATTGCCTAGCATGAATGGAGCTATTATTTCAAATTTCTTAAAAATATATTAGACTCTTATTTTAGATTCCATAATGACTCAATATAAAAATGCATATATATTTTATATGTTTCTTCACAAGAAACAGCCCTGAAGTCTTTTCTCAGGTTCAAGCACACACATCTATCTGCTGTTTAGATATATTTTCAATAGCCACATCCAACTAAATGTGTCTAAAATTGAACTCATCCCTTTCACTCAAATCATGTTGACCAACTTGATATCATCACCACTCAGTCATTTTAGGCAAAACCTGGAAGTTCTTCTTGACAAGTTCATCTCCCTAATCATTATACTAATTTGCAATGTAACATATGTGCTCTCTGTCACCTTCTCTACATTCTTCAAGTCAACAGCAACAACTCTTTCTCCTGAAGTCTTCCAGTGGTGGTGTTCTGCCTAATTTTTGGTTTCCAGCTTTATCCTTATGAAACCCATCTTCCATATGGACATCAAAATGATTTTATAGAAATATTCGTCTTCTCACATAATATTCCAGTTTAAAGTCCTTGTTCAAAGAGTTCTTGCCCTCAACTGGATAAAATCTAAGCATATTAATAAAATATACTAACCAACATTCCTCCTTCTGTGGAGCAGCTGGTGGATTTGAACCACTGACCTTCTCACTAGCAAGCAATGAACTTGCTATGAGAGCATACTCCACTATGCCAGCAGAGCACCTTAGCCAACATTTCCATTATAGGGTTCTTGAGCCCTTTCTTGGATCATCGTTTATGTACTAGTAACACTGAATAGCGTGTGATCACCCACAAACAGCAGGTTATCTCAAATATCCTAGGCTGTGTAAATAATGACATATACTTTCTTCAGTTGGGTAACTCTTATACGTTCTCCTGAACTCATCTTGTTTAGGAAGCCTTCTCACTACAACCACATTATGATAAGTGTCTTCATAAATGCCCCAGAGAACACAGTCTTTGCATTTGGAATTGTAAATTGTTAGAAGCCCCATATAAAGCAATTTTATAGAAATCTCTAAAACTTACAATTGCATATACTCTTTGATCTCAGTTCTGGCAATTTACTTTATTGGTACACTTGCACAGGTTCAAGACAATGTATGTGGAATATTGTTTACTTCTTCACTGTCAGTAAAAAGAAGTGGTTGGAAGAAATTGTAATGTCTATCAATAGTGAACTTCTTAATAAACAGTATTACATTTATATGAAAGAACATTGTGCAGCCAAGAAAAATAATTGAGAGAGTTATCAAATGTTCATATGGAAAGATCTCCCAATATATATTATGAAGGAACAAAAAAGTGCAGGAATGTGTACGAGTGTGTTTACATTCACTATATTTTTTGAAATGCACACTGAAATTTTTGAGATAAATAAGAAATTAATAAAAGTGATATTTCAGGTGAGAGACTAGATAGATTTGATTTAAGTAGTTATAAATCTTTACATATGTGATATGAGTAAGTATCCTGACACAAGAGGTGGCTTCAAAATACTGAGATATTACTTGCCACTGGCACATCTATAACTTTCTTTGGAGGAACGAGCCCTTCTCTCACTGACAGCAATTTTACTTTGCACTAGTAAATTGGAAACATGCCTCTGTTATTTCCCAGTCCCCACCTACATCAGAGACTTATACCATTCTGCAACTGTGAAGTCATATTTAATTATTTTGTGGTTTAATATCATATTTATTGTCCTTTACCCACAATTTGACCCAATAAGAATATGCAGTCCCTGAGAATCTGGTCTTTCTAAATTTCTGATGTAATTTAGATGTTTAGAGGATAAAAGAACACTTGCTGTGCTTCCTAAATTTAATTATGGGGTTAAATGGGGGGATGAAAAGACAGCATTGGTTCTAATATAAATTACCTTCTCTCTGCCGGAGGAGCATTATCTGCTGCTTGGACGGTGAGTGCGTAGGTCCTTCCGACTATCAGTTCTACCCCTGGAGCGATGCTGATAAGCCCTGTTGTTTTATTGATGATGAAGTCTCCCTGAGCCCCAACCAGGATTTCATACATGATCTCCCCATTTGACCCTTCGTCAGCATCCACTGCAGTGAGCTGCAATTGAAATCACAACATTAATTGTCTTGAGACTCAATCTTTCACCATTGTGTCATTTTTCCCCCAACAAAAGAAGCTTGCTTTCAAAGACCAAGAAAAAAATAAGGAAAGGAAGTTTTCTTAGCACATATACTTTTTTTTTTT
>NW_006921705.1:1449656-1451288 GCF_000298275.1 Orycteropus afer afer | reverse complement strand
ATATGTATATTTCCTTTTCTTCTGATGAGAGTGATAAGAAAAAAGTTTTTGGTTCTTGAAGATTAACTTTATTTTAATTTAATAAAGGAGAAAAGAGGAAAGCCATAGTCAAAAATCTAATATCCCTATAGGAAATTTAATTTTTCTCCCTTCTATTTTTGGTACATAAATACAAATTGCTACCAAAAAAAAAATGAAGGTGAAGTTTGACCTTATTATGCCTATCTTTCCTTTGGCTCTCTTTTTTAATCTGCAATCTTCTCTGTCTAGTCTCACAGAAACTCTCTCCTCCAGTCCTTCTTATTTAAATTGTCTTTAGGAAAGACTTGTAATCTTGTTCACACTGATTTACAAAGGACTGCCAAGGTCTATTCAAAGTCAGACAAATGCATCATCAGTTGGAGAATACCAAAACTAATAGAGTCCATGAAATATTTTTTGAGGAGAAAAAATCTATAAAAAGCTCCTGAAATTATATCACACAAACATCTCTAAGGCTAATGTTTATGTGTTTATATAATGTTTTGGAGAAAACTTGTATCTAATAGTTAAAGACTATATTTGGGTCATTATGTAAAATGTAAAAATAGAATAAACCAAAACCCATTGCCATTGAGTCAATTCCAACTCATAAAACACCCCATTGGGCTTCCAAGGCTGTAAATCTTTATGGAAGTAGATTGACCTATCTTCCTCCCACGGAGCAGCTGGTGGGTTTGAACCACTGAAATTCTTATTAGCAGCCAAATGCCTAATCCAATACACCACCAGAGCTCCTTAAAAAACAGAATAGTGACTGAAGGTAAGATGGCAGAGTAAGCAGACAAACTACACAGACTCTCTTCAACAAAGAAAAGAAGAATCAAGTAACACAGACAGAAGATAATCCTGGAGCTCCAAGCTTTAAAAGGAAGGATACAGAAATGGACTGAACTCCAACTAGTAGAAAAACCTGCCTGAAAACATTGCAAAAGAAGATATATAGAGCTGTGGTCTGTCAGAGATTCTGATAGCACCAACAGCTTGGATATTGCCAAGTGGGGTAACGATCTAAGAATTAACCTAAATATTGGCCCTACTTGCAGGGGGCTGCGTGGAGAACTGCACTTGGTGGCTAGTGAATAAAAGGGGAAGTAGCAAAGAGGGAGAAGGGCTGAGCTGTGGACTTCTGGCTGTCTGCAGCGCAGAGCCATTTTGAATATTTGCAAGCAGTTTAACCGTTTTGGATGTTTAAACCGACAGAGTTCTTCCAGATTTCAGGGACCTAAAAATAAGCTCCACTTGCCGGGAACCACAAGGACATTCCAGACACGAAGGACTAGAAAGGTGTAATATTCCCCTTGTTACTCTTAGACCTCACACCCTCTTGCTGAACAGAGGTGGGGCCATCCCTTACTCCCACCCACCTTCTAGGCCTCCAGGAATTTCACCCTAGTATGCTAGTATGTGTGCTCCAAGGGATCCTGGGTGTCCTACCCCACTCTGCCCAGATTTTTTTTTTTTTTTTAATTAGGATTTGTGTGAAGATTTACAGAGCAAATTCACTTTTCATACAGCAGTTCACATATACTTTGTCTCATGTCATTGACCAAAATTTACAATGCAGCAGCTCCCCTCCCACTTCCTCCACAT
>NW_006921705.1:1401682-1448824 GCF_000298275.1 Orycteropus afer afer | reverse complement strand
TAGACATACCTAATTGTTTAGCTTGTTCACCCATCTATCCATCCCTATACCCATGTTTGCTTTCACTGACAACTCAGTACTGTATATGCATTTTTTTTTTAGCTTGTTTGTTTTTGTCTGTTTAAAAATTATTATTATTATTATTATTTATTTATTCTTCCTTTACCAGGTTATAGTTTTCAGCTTTTTCTCTCTTCCCTGATCTTGGTTCCCATTTTTTTCTTCTCGTGGTTAACACCATTCCTTGTTTTCTCTTTTGCAATTTCCCAATTTTTTTCTTCATTATTTTCCTACTCTACATCTTTTCTCTTATTGCTCCCTCCCCAGATATTGTAGAGAATTTTTTTGTTGTTGTTGTTTTCTTTGTTTGGTGATTGCTTCTGTGTCTTTATATGGTGTGTTTTTTTGTCCACTTGCTTTTATTTTTTGATGCTTCTTTGATAATTATTTTTGTCTAACTGAGTGGGAGAGAGCAACCATGCCAATATGACTACCATACCCTTACATCCTGCAGCTCCACTTACTGTGTGAGAGTCACCATAAAAGCCTGACTCACCCTTAACTGCTCTTCACAAACAGTTAGCAGAGATCTAAATACAACAATGTCACAATGTCTCAGAGAAAACAGACCATCACAGTCCACACAAAGAAGCCAGACAAAGTGGTAGAAACAAGGGAGCAGGATACAGATGCAGAACACATCCCTGAAAAAGATGGAGCATTCAAAAGAATTATACTTAGGTACTTTCAAAGGATTGAAAGACAGATCAAGGAAAACCCTGACAAAATTAAGGAAAACACAGAGAAAACTCTAAAACAATTTCAGAAGAGAATACAAAAACAAAATAATGAAATAAATGAAAAATTAGAAATGATACAAAATCTACAGATAGAATTCCTGAAGATTAATACTAAATTTTCAGAAAGAGATAAGTTGAAAGGGCAAAGGAGTAGATCTGAATGAATGGAAGACAGAATTAAAGAGATCAAAGACAAATGCCTGAATACTTCTTTGGAAAGGGATCAATAGAAAAAAAGATAAAAAAAAGAAAGGCTAAGGTTCATGTGGGATACCATCAAAAGGAATAATTTGCATGTAATTGGAATTCCAGAACAGGAAGAGAAAAAGAAAACCACTGAGAAAATTGTCCAAGATTTGTTGGAAGGGAACTTCCCTGATATGATGAAAGATAAGAATATATCCATTTAGGAAGTCCAACAAACCCCAAACAGGATAAACCCCAAAAGAAAATCACCAAGACATATCATCATCAAACTCACCAAAACCAGACAAAGAAAGAATCCTGAAAGCAGCATGAGAAAAACAAAAAGTTACCTACAAAGGACAACCAATAAGAATAAGCTCTGATTTCTCAGCAGAAGCCATGCAAGCAAGAATGCAATGAGATGGTATATAGAAGATCCTGAAAGAGAAAAATTTCCAACCAAGACTTATACACCCGGCAAAATTGTCCCTCAAATAGGAGGTTTGCAGATAAACAGAAATTAAGGTATTTTTTAAAACCAGACAAACCTTACAAGTGATATTTAAGGGACTCCTTTGAACAGAGAACCAATAATAGCAAACAGCAACCAATTATACACAAGATGACATAACCCAGAAACCAACACAGCTATAGAAGTATCCAAAGTAAAGTAAGTTTACAAGATTGTAAACAAAGAACAAGAGACATCAATTGGCAAATGAGGACAACTACAAAACTAAAAGAGGGAAAAAATAGTGTAATTACAGAACTGCTAAATGGTGAGTGTGGTGTAGTAAATTACTTAGTGTGGCTTTTCTACCCATAAGTCTTTGTAAACTCCAAGGTGGGATTTTCTATGAGCAACTGAGGAGATCCTGATTGCTGAAGTTGTCCACCTGGAGTATTTCTGTTGGTAGTGGCACAAAACAATGTTCTTGGAGGTGCCCACTCTCTCTCAGGTGCTTAGAGTTCTGATGCTATGATTGGCTAGTTTGACCACCCTGTCGGGCTCAAAAGGAGGCCTCCTAGAGGCAGAACTCTCTCTGACTGCTGGTTGAGGAAGATGTGCTGCTGCAAGAGACACGTGCTCCTGAAAAAGACACGCACTGCTGGGAAAGAGACGCAAGAGATGCACATTGCTGAGTGAGACCCTGAGGGACATGCACTGCTGGGAGAGAGACTGTGAGAGACTGTTGGCTGAGGGATGGTGGGCTGGGAGAGAGACTGAGCATTCTTCCTGAACTTAAGTTGTAGCCTGGTGCTTCCCTAATAAACCCCGTAATCTGTGAGTTCTGTGTGGCCACTGCAGTGAATTATTGAACCCAGGAGAAAGGTGGTGGCTGCTCTGGGAGGAATGGTTGGTGAAAGAGCTGGAGGGAGGCAGCATGTCTGGCCTTGTAGGAATAGGCCTTGGGTTACTGCTGGTAATCCTGTCTTTCTCTTGTGGGATTAGAGGAGATCAGAACATGTGGTCTCCTTGTCGATTTTGCAGTGAGGAAGTCAAGATTGTTTCAAGATGGAGTGGATTGTTCTAAACTTAGGGAGAAAATTATAGATCATAGGGTAACATCAAAGAAAAATGATAAACCTTCACATCACAATAAAAAAGAGAAAAAGCACAAATATTTAGGAAATACTAAAACAATAGCAACAAAGGAAATGATAAAACGACGCATAAACATAATGAGATCTGCACAGAAAATTACATGGAACAAAAAAACCAGGAACACCATGAAAAAAAAAAACAAAAACACAATGACAGCTACCAATTCATAATTGTCAATAATTACACTGAATATCAAGGGATTAAACACACCACTTAGGAGATGGAGAGTTGCAGACTGGATAAGAAAACATAGCCCATCAACATGATGCCTACAAGACAGAACTTAGAGACAAAGACCAAAATAAATAAATAAATAAATAAATATCAAAGGTTGGAAAAAGATCTATCAAGCAAAAGGCAACAATAAAAGAGCAGGAGTGGCAATATTAATTTCTGATCAAATTGGCTTTAATACAAAAACCACCATAAGATACAAGGAAGGACATTATATAATGATTCAAGGATCAACTAAACATGAAGATATAACCATAATAAATATCTATAGAATAACCATAATAAATATCTATAGTTCCAATGAAAGAGCCCCAAAATACATAAACCAGACTTTAAAAAAGTTGGAGAGGCAAATAGATGACTCCGCAGTCATAGTCGGAGACTTTAATACATTCAATCAAAGATAGAACAACTGGAAAGAAACAACAAAGACACAGAAGACCTAAACAATACAATCCACCAACTTGACCTTATAGATATTTACAGAGAACTTCACCCAACAACAGCACAATATACATTCTTTTCCAGTGCACATGGAACATTATCCATGATAGACCATATGTTAGGCCACAAAGCAAGCCTTAATAAATTTAAAAACATTGAAATATTGCAAAGCATCTTCTCAGATCACAATGCTATCAAATTGGAAATCAACAATAGGAAGATCAGTGGAAAAAGAGTAAACACATGGAAAATGAACAACACTTTCCTTAAGAACAACTTAAGTTGAGTAAGAGAAGAAATAAAAAATGAAATTAAAAAAAAAATTCCTTGAATCAAATGGTAATGAAAACACAACATACCAAAATCTTTGGGACACAGCAAAAAAAAGTGATGAGAGACCAATTTATAGCAATAAATGCACATATCAAAAAAGAAAAAAGAGCCAAAATCAACTTTAAACCAACATCTACAACAATTAGAAGGAGAACAGCAAAAAAACCCCACAGTCACCAGAAGGAAGGAAATAATAAAGATTTGAGCAGAAATCAATGAAACAGAAAATAGAAAGGTTATAGAAAAAATCAACAAGAGTGGAAGTTGGTTTTTTGAAAAGATTAATAAAATTGAAAAACCACTGACAAATTTAACAAAACAAAAGAGGGAGAGAATATAAATAACATGAATAAGAAATGAAATGGGCCACGTCACAACAGAACCAACAGAAATAAATAGTATAGTATCAGGATACTATGAAGAACTGCACTCCAACAAATTTGAAAATCTGGAAGAAATGGACAGATTTCTAGAAACATGCTACTTTACTAAACTAACACAGACTGAGGTGGAAAAGTTGTACACACCCATAACAGAAAACAAAATTGAACGGGTCATAAAAAAATTAACAACAAAAAAAGTCCTGTTTCAGATGGTTTCACCAGAGAATTCTGCCAAGCTTTCAGAGAAGAACTGACACCAATCCTGCTCAAAGTATTCCAGAACATAGAATAGAATGGAATCCTCCTAAATTCATTTTATGAAGCAAGCACAACCTTGATACCAAAACCAGGCAAAGACATCACTCAAAAGGAAAACAACAGAAAAATATCCCTCATGAATACAGATATAAAAATTTTCAACAAAATCCTAGCCAATAGACTCCAACAACATATCAAAAAAATAATTCATTATGACCAAGTGGGGTTCCTATCTGGTATGCAAGGATGGTTCAGCATTAGAAAAACAATCAATGTCATCCATCACATAAATAAAACAAAGGAAAAGAACCACACGATCACATATATCGATTCAGAAAAGGCATTTGATTAAATCCAACACCATTCTTGATAAAAACTCTCAGAAAAATGGGAATAGAAGGAATATTCCTCAATATAATAAAGGGCAACAATGCAAAAACAACAGCCAACATTATTCTCAATGGAGAGAGACTGAAACCATTCCCTCTGCAAACAGGAACCTCTATCATAATTTCTGTTCCACATTGTACTGGAAGTCCTAGCCAGGGCCATAAGGCAAGAAAGGGAAATAAAAGGCATCCAAATTGATAAGGAAGAAGTCGTACTATCACTATTTGCTGATGATATGATCCTATACCTAGAAAACCCAAGAGACTCAGTCAAAAATCTGCTGGAACTAATTGAGAGATTTAGCATTGTGGCAGGATACAAGATCAACATCCAAAAATCAGTTGTATTCCTCTACACCAGCAAAGAGATTGATGAAAAGAAATAAGGAAATCAATACCTTCTACAATAGCTACCAAAAAAATAAAATACTTGGGAATAAATTTTACCAGGACATGAAAGACCTGTATAAAAAAAACTATAAAAGACTATTTCAAGAAACCGTAAGAGATCTACATAAATGGAAGAACATCCCATGCTGGTGGATAGGAAGATTGAACATTGTGAAAACGTCAATTCTACCCAAAGCAATCTACACATTCAATGTAATCCCAATCCAGATCCCATCAACACTCTTTAAGGATATGGAAAAACCAATTACTAACTCTATATGGAAAGGAAAAAGACCTGGGATAAGTGAAGCATTATTGAAGAAGAAGAACAAAGTAGGAGATCTCAACTCCCAGATCTTAAAATCTACTATACAGCCATATTAGTCAAAACTGCCTGGTATTAATACAAAAACAGACACATAAACCAATGGAATAGAATTGAGAAAGCAGAAATAGATCCATCAACCTATGGTCAGCTGATCTTTGACAAAGGATTAAAATCCATTAAATGGGGAAGAGATTGTATATTTAACAAACTGTGTTGGCAAAACTATGTATCTATTTGTAGAAAAATGAAACAAGACCTGTACCTCACACCATACACAAAAACTAAATCCAGATGGATCAAATACTTAAATGTGAAACCTAAAACTATAAAATTCCTCAAGGAAAAACTAGGGGCAAAGTTAGTGGCCCTAATTCATGGCATAAATAGACTATAAAGCATAACCCAAAATGCACAAATAGCAGCCAATCAACTAGATGAATGGATCTTATAAAAATTAAATTTGTTGTGCTTCCAAAGACTTTTCCAAAAGAGTCAAAAGAGAACCTACAGATTGGGAAAAAATATTCAGCAATGAACTATCTGACAAGGGATTTATCTATAGAATGTATAGAAAACTCCAACACCTCAACAACAAAAAGACAAATAATCTAATTAAAAATGAGGAGAAGACATGAATAGACACTTCACCAAAGAGGATATTCAGGCAGCCAGTAAACATATGAAGAAATCCTTACACTCTTAGCCATTAGAAACATGCAAATATCAATTAAAACAACAATGAGATACCATCTTGCCCCAGCCCTAGTAGCAAAGTTCAACAAGACAGAAAAAAAGAAGAATCCTTGCTGGCAAGGATGTGGAGTGATTGGGACTCTCATACACTGCTGGTGGGACTGTAAAATGATACAACTGTGGAAAGCAATATGGTGATTCCTTAAAAAGTTGGAATTAGAAATACCACTTGATCCAGGCATTCGATTACCAGGTATATATCCTTAAGAAGAAGGAGCTACCAGAGCTCCTTCTTCTTAAGGATATATACCTGGTAATCGAATGCCTGGATCAAGAGGTATTTCTAATTCTGCAGTGATACCGCCTCAGAAACCCAAGGAGGGGTCGCTATGAGTCAGGTCTGACTCGACGGCAAATAACAACAGCAACATATCCTTAAGAAGTAAGAACAAGGACAAGAACAGATATATGCACATCCATGTTCATTGCAGCACTATTTACAATAGTAAAAAATGGAAACACCCTAAGTGGCCATCAATAGAAGAATGGATAACCCAGCTATGGTAAATACACACAATGGAATACCATGCAAGCCTAAAGAATAATGTAGAATCTGCAAAACACTACATAATGTGAAAGAATTTGAAGGACATTATGCTGAGTGAAATAAGTCAATCACAGAAGGACAAATACTGTATTAGTATGGTATTGTAAAAAGTCAAGGAAAGTTTATATACAGAAGGAAATTTTCTTTGTTGGTTACCAGCGGTGGGAAGGGAAGGTAGGGAACACTGTTAGATAGGTAGAGACAAGTATTGATTTGGGTGAAGAGAATGGTAATGTAGCAAATGTGAGTGATCAACATAGTGGCTGAGGAAGAGGAAGACACAGAGAAGTGCAGGGGAGGTACAGATAACAAAGATGAACTCTTTTGCATATATAGTACTGCATTGTCAGTGCTGGGAAACATTGATATATGAGTGGACAGATGGGTAGACAGGCTGAACCATTAAGTATGTCTGTAGAGTGGGAGAGTGTGCCCAAGACCATGTATAGTGTTGGAAAACAATGTTTTTATAAGGGTATTGGTATGTTCTGTAAGAATTCCCAGTTATATAGTAGAGCTGGGAAAGAGCTCTTGTGGTGTAGTGTCTAAGGCAGTTGACTGCTAACCAGAAGGCTGGTGGTTCAAACCCACGAGCCACTCCTAGGAAGGAAGGTTGGGCAATCTACTTCCGTAGTGATACTACCTTGGAAACCCAGGGAGGGATTGCTGAGTCAGGTCCGACTTGATGGCACATAACAACAACAGTAGAGCTGAGAAGGGGCAAGGTTGTAGTCACTTCTTGGCCACAGCCAGCTACCCAGAGGGAGCGAGTAGCTGGACCTGTGGGCTTGGAACCATAGTCACAAGGGATATCAAGCTCAATTGGCATAACATACTACACAAAAACATTGTTACATATCCTACTTTGACAAGTAGCGACTGAGATCTTAAAAGCTTGCAAGTGGCCATCTAGATGCAATGATTTGTCTATCCTCATCCAGAGCAAAGAGGGATTAAGAAAATCAAAGATGCGTGGAAACCATTAGTCCAAGTGATTGGTACACTGTGCAATCCTCAGCCTACATGACTATGAGACCAGAAGAACTAGATGGTGCTCAGCTACCACAGTCAAGCACTCAGAGGGGGATCTCTGTATGAGATCCTGGATAGTGTGGGAGAACAATGTGGAACAAAACTCAAAGTCATTGAGAAAAATAAATAAATAAAGGGGACCAGGTTTTCTGGTCTGATAGAGTCTGATGGAACCACTGAGAGTGTGGCCCCTAGCTGCCCTTCAGGTCTGGAATTGAACCCAATCCTGTGGCTTCAGCCAAACAAAAGACAGGCATATGAGCTAAACAATTACATTAGGGAGATACCCTCTTTGGAGAGATCAATCATGGGAGAATGGAAGGGATGTATATGCACTGGGAGATAGCTCATGTTGCAGGATGGAATGGGAGGGAAGGAAACAGGGAAGAGATAACTATAGGGAGGAAGTGGGAGGGAGCTGTTGTATTGTGGTAAATTGGAATCAACGTCATGAGACAAAGTGTATGTGTACTGCTGTATGGAAAGTGAATTTGCTCTGTAAACTTTCACCCAAATCACACACACAGAAAAAGAATAGCTATTGTTAATTTATTAAAACAAAGTTCAGGTAATAATCATTTTATTAAATAAAGATCTTTGATTTCCTGATAAGCATACATTTACTAAGGAGCTCTGGTGGTGTAGTGCCTAAGGCATTTGAATTTGACTGGTAACCAAAAGTTTGGTGGTTCAAACCCACCAGATACACCCCAGAAGGAAGACTGGGCAATCTACTTCTGTAAAGATTTACCACCTAGGAAATCCAAAGGGGGTTGCTATGAGTCGAAATCGAGTTGACGGCAGTGAGTTTGCTTTTTTTTTTTTTTTGGTTTTTATACCTTTACTTGTTGTTGCTGTTATGTGCCGTCCAGTTGGACCCAACTCATAGCAACCCCTCCTTGGGTTTCCTAGGTGGTATCACTACGGAAGTAGATTGCCCAACCTTCCTTCTAAGGAGTGCCTGGTGGGCTTGAACCGCCAGCCTTCTGGTTAGCAGTCAAGTGCCTTAGGCACTAAATAAAATGGATCCTAGGAGGAAATATCAGCTATTGTTGTGCAGCAGTTAAAACATCTGTCTGCTAACCAAAAAATCACTGGTTTAAACCTACCACTCCAGCTGCTCCTCAGAAGAAAGATGTGGCAGTCTACTTCTATAAAGATTCACATCCTTGGAAACCTTATGGGATGGAGTTCTACTCTGTCCTATAGAGTTGCTATGTGTCAGAACCAACTCAAAGGCAGTGGTTCGTTTTTTGTTCCTCATTTGTTTGTTTGTTTTTCTTTGGTTTGGAGGAAATATTATAACAGGAATTCCACATATATTCACAGAATTTTCTGTTTTTAACATAGGTAAGAATGGAGAAAACAGAAGTTTAGTTTACATTAAAGGGAAAAATAAAAGTTTTTGTTGGCTAAGAAAAATAAGACAAATTGTAATGAATCAAGCTGTGAAAAATCATTCTTACTCTCATTTAAAAATATTTTTTGTATTTTTCTAATTCCTGGCTTTCATTGCTTTAAAGTGGTAAGTTCTCAACCTACTTATAAGTCATAGACAGTTTGGGGATTTGGTGGAAACCCCGGCATATTTCCTAGAAAAAATGTGAATGTGTACATTTACCTTGAAACTTGAATGAGATTTCTGGGACCTCATGTTAAATGATGCATTTGAAGGTCTATGTCTAATATCCTGAGGAAATCTAAAGCAAGTAATTTATGCATGCCAAAATGCTTAAGGGATAGATTGTGCATATTACATTTCTATTTTTATTATACCCTGTATTTAAAATGACAGTGTGCATAGAAATAGCAGCAACAGAAATAGCTGAGAAGAAATAAAAGGAGTTTGAGACATGAGATTTAAAGTAGTTAAGTACGAAGACTGAGTACTTGAGGATGGACAGATGTGGTTGACAGAAGGAAAAACGTTTCATAAGATGATCCAGGGACTTGTATGAGAATGACAGACATAGTCCTGAAGGCAAACTATTTGCCAAAACAGTCTAAATGAATGACACATATTTATGGAGAACTATTCAAGACAGACAAATTCATTCTCCTTTGTGTGCAGATGAAATGAAAAAATTAGAGGTTGGGGGTAGCAGAGGAGATATCAATTTTGATTTAGTAAATAACTTAACACAATGTCTCAAGAAATCTTAATTAAAATTTAGCTCAATTTGGATTCAATATTAACATTCTTCCTGGGACTTAAATTGAGTGAAGGAATTTAATGATAAAAGGCAATGCAACAAGAGGAGGTATCATGGAGTCTGCTTCAGGGATGTGGGTATTGTGGTTGGTATTATTTAACATTTTCATAAATGATATTGGAAAGGAGGATAAGCTGAAAGATAATTAAATTGAAGAAGGCATCCATCTGGGAAGCGTGTAAATACCAAGCAGTATTGCAAAGCAAAGGTGATAGAAACACCATCAAAATTGCACAGGCAGCCAACTACAGATAAGCTAACACAGTCTGGCAAAATGATTAGCTCCAAATAAGCTATTAGTACATATAAAGGCTAAACTCTATACTCTATGTTCAGGTTATTTAAATAGAGCTTTAGTATTTTTCAGTTCTAAAGAAATGATTTTTTGGAATCAAAAAATAAAATAGTGAGTAAGGGAATCTACATAATTAAGTCTGCACATAGGCAAGCTAAAAAACTTGAAAAGAAATGATTGGTGATTCAAGATTAGAAAATAGAGACTAAAACACTAACTCCAAAAACCTAGTCAATGCTAGTATAAGATCTTAAAATGTCAAGGCATTTTTTTTTTTTTTTTAAACCCTCAATCATGTTATACAATTGGTATCCCGTTCTGAAGTATTGAATGCTATTGCTTTTTTTGGTAGGTGCTGTGTAGTTTGTTCTGACCAATAGTGACCCTATGAACAACGGAACAAAGTACTGCCAGTTCCTGTACCATCCTCACAATCATTGCTGTGTTTGAGCTCCTTGTTGCAGACACTGTGCCAATCCATCTTGTTAGGCTCTTCCTTTTTGGTTGACCATCTGCTTTACCAAGCTTGATGCCCTTCTCGAGGGACTGGTATCTTCTGATTATCTGCTTAAAGTACCTAACACAAAGTCTCACCTTCTTTGCTTCTAAGAAGCATTCTCGCTACATTTCTTCCAAGATTAATTTGTTTGTTTTTCTGGCAATCCATGGTATATTTTATATTCTTCTCCAACATCATAACGGAAGGGCATCAAGTCTTCTTTGGTCTTATTTATTTATTGTTCAACTTTCACATGCAGTAGTAAACAGAAGGACATTCTATTGCTTACTAGAACATGGCCTAGTCAAGCTTGAATTAGTCTTCAGAGTAATAACTTAGCTTTTTAACACTTTAAAGAGATCTTTTGAAGCATATTTGCCCAATGCAATATGTTGTGTGATTTCTTCACTGCTGTTTCCACAGGTATTGATTATGAATCCAAATAGAATGAAATCCTTGAAAACTTCAATCTTTACTCTATTTATCATGATGTTGCTTATTGGCCCCATTGGAGCATTTTTCTTTATGTTGAGGTGTAATCCATACTGAAGGTTGTAATCTTTCATCTGCATCAGTAAGTGCCTCAAGTCTTCTTTGCCTTCAGTAAGCAATGTTGTGTCATTTATATACTGCAGATTGTTAATGGGTGTCCTCCGATCCTGAGACCATATTCTTTTTCTTATATTCCAGCTTCTCAGATTATTTGCTCAGCAAAAAGTTTGAATAAATCTAGTGAAAGGATGGAACATAAATGTAAACTTTTCCTGATTTTAAATCACATAAGTATCCTCTTGTTCCATGTACAGGTTCTTCATGTGAACAATTAAGTGTTCTGCAATTCCCATTCTTCACAATGCTATCCATAATTTGTTATGATCCACATAGTCAAATTTCTTTGCATAGTAATAATAAGACATGAAACTATCTTTCTGATACTCTCTGCTTTTAGCCAAGATCCATCTGATACCAACAATGATATGCTTTGTTTCTCATCATTTTCTTAATCTAAGCAGAAATATAGACAGTATTTTTATAGTATGCAAGGTGGGGATTTAATTCAATTACAGCTCATTGATTCCAAGACCAGTGGTGTATGAGATGGGGGTGAAGGAGATGGAAATGAGATGAAGTCTGTTTCTAATTTAGGAGGTAAATTGGCCTTTTAAGTAAAATCACCACTACTTATCTGTCACTTTGTCATACTGTTATGCCTTGCTTGTTGTTATAATGCTGGAGTTATGCCAGCAGTGTTTCAAACATCAAATAGAGTCATCCACAGTAAGCAGGTTTCAGCAGAGCTTCCAGACTAAAACAGACTAAGCAGAGTAAGAAGAAGGACATGCCAGTGAAAACCTTATTAATAGTACCAAATCATTGTCTGATATAGTGCTGGGAGATAAGCCACTAAGACTGGAAAGCAAACAAAACACAACTGTCAATGAAATGGATCAACATAGTGGTTACCACTACGGGCTCAAGCATAGCAATGATAGTGAAAATGGCTTAGGACAGAGCAGTGTTTCACTCTTTTGTACACAGGTTCACTGTGAATCAGAACTGACTAGACGGCACTTTACAACAAGTAAAATCAAGGGGAGGTGACATTGTTTCACATGAAGAAGTGAAATGTCAGTGTTGCTGACACTTTAGAATGTGATAGCAATGTAAAATATATTATTTTTAATTGTTTTACTTAAATATTTATCATATCTAAAGGGTAAGAAACACTAGGAGTTTCTTCTTTTGCAAGAAATGTAATCACACCCTTCCACACTTGCTTCCTATCAGTATTCTAATATGTGGAGATTTCTCCAAACTCCACCAAAAATAACTAAATAACTAATTAAATGAAGAAAATTAAAAAAAAAAAAAATCTTATTTGACTCTTTTATTGTCTCCTTTGGCTGCTAACCAAAAGGCCAGTGATTCAGACCCACCAGGCACTCTGTGGAAGAAAAATGAGCCAGTCTGCTTCCATAAAGATTTATTGGTCTTGGAAATCCAATGGGGGTCACTATGACTTGGAATTGACTCAATGCTGTGAGGTTTTTTTTGTTGTTGTTTGTTTTGTTTTTTCATTGTCTCCTTCCTTTTTCTGGGAAATTGAGAAATGGCTTTATGTAAAAGGACAAATGTAAAGAATACTGGATAACACACTGAACAAAAGAAATCAAAATGAGGCTGCCAAAGAAAACAAAAAGGCAGGGATAGAATAAAACCCACAGTCCCAATCAATACAGAAATAATTAGGAGCTTGAAACTACAGTTCAAGAGTATGTACATAGTATTTATGGGTGAATAAATACAGTTTACCAGAAATAAATTATGGCTTTATTATAATGAATAAATGCATTTAATATTTGCTGTCTTTGCCTCTTCATTATCTTGAGCTCTTAATTCCTGTAAGAACACCTTATTTTCCACTGGCAAGGAGGGAAGAATTCCTTCCTTCGACAGTTCATGTTTTGGTAGGGCTGACACTCAGCTCTAATGATGCAGTGAGACTCAGGCCCGCCCACTCTTTAGCTCAACAGTGGGTAAATTATACAAGGTGGTATAGTTAGGATGACTCCCAAAACTCCTGAGAAAGAACACCTCTTATTATCTCTGGTGCTAAACTTATGAATTTACATTTGGTGTTTCAGCTGGTCTTTTTGCCCTGTATTAAAAGTGGGTCTGCTAAAGACTGATTCAGTACAGAAAAAGACAGCACAAGATGATAGGGAGAGAATATCATTGATGATACTGTGTCCATTTATATCTTATGTTGAATTTACCACTGGATTTATTAACAAAAAAATTACTTTAAAAAGAAAATTAATCAAATTTGGAACTATACCACTTCAGACATAGAATTCTAGATGTTATAGGAAGAGAGTTTTATGACTATTTATTCTTCTTGACTTGTTTTATAACTATTTATTCTTCTATGACTACTGTGCTTTGAAATCTTGTTATGTAGTGTCATGTCATCATTAATACACCAAACCTGTTTTGACTTAACAGTACAAGACTATTCCTGACACTAGGCAAAAAGGTTGCTATGACAGTGGTAGAATGGCCTTCTTGTAGAAATTAGGATGAACAAGTTATCTTTAGCAAGCAATACAAAGAATATAATGAAAAAATAAATAAATTTTATCATTATAATAATTATTGAGCTTTTAAATAAAGAGATTTTCTAACTTGTCATATTTAGCACTTTTAAAAAATATATGTTCTTAGATTATCTTCTTTATGCCTTTGTTATTCAAGTTAACTATTCAAACAAGGAAGAAATCAATAAATAAAGCCATTTTAGTCAAGCATTGTGATATTAACGGTCTGGTGGTTCCGAGGCAGGACACACCTAGTTTCAAGAAAAAAGGTAATAGAAAGCCCCAGATAAGTTTTCCTCCCTCTTGCTGTCCCTGACAGGCACTCCCTCCCTCTTGCTGCACTTCCTACTTCTGTAAAACTGCCATGCTTGTGTTTTTCAGAAAAGAAACCAACCACCATATACTCCATGTACTCCAGAACATACAAAAGCCCCGTGTAACTTTTGTTCAGGGCTCAGTCTCTGGATGTGAATCCACTGAGTCATGTGTTGACACAAATAAAGGTCCTTCCTTTTTCACCATCCTGCTTGGTGCTAGCATTTCCCTTGGTGGCTCTGGTAACAGTTCAATGGTTAAGGACTTGGCTGCTAATGGAAAATCTATGGTTTGGACTTACCAATTGCTCTGTGTGAGAAGGATGGGGCAGTCTGCTTCCATAAAGACTTATAGCCTTGGAAACCCTATGGGGCAATTCTCCTCTGTCTCACAGGGTTGCTACAAATTGAAATCAACAGGATAGCAATGTTTTTTATTATGTTTTGGTGTGATATTTGGTACAAGTTAAACTTTTCCATAAGAGAGAGATATAGAAGTAAGTGAACCTGGAACCATTTAATATTATAAAAAGAAAATTAAGTTCTAAACTTGATTTGGGGATAATAATTATCTAGATAAAAGCATTATTTCTTTTCAAATAATTAATGAGCACTTATAGTGGTCCCCAAGAAGTTCTGGTGGTGTAGTAGATAAAGTGTTTGGCTGCTAACCAGAAGGTCAGTGGTTCAAATCCAGCAGCAACACCACAGAAGAAAGATGGGGCAGTCTACCTCTGTACAATTTACAGCTTTGGAAACCCAATGGAGGCTGAGATGGAATCAACTCGATGGCAGTGAGTTTGGATTTTTGGTATAGTGGTCCCTAGTACTGTGCTAGCAAACGGAAGAAATGGAAAGGTAAAAGAGCTGAACAGAAGATTTCAGAGAGCAGCTCGAGTAGACAAAGCCAATTACTATAATGAAATGTGCAAAGACCTGGAGTCTGAAAACCAAAAGGGAAGAACACGCTCAGCATTTCTCAAACTGAAAGAACTGAAGAAAAAATTGAAGCCTCGAGTTGCAATAGTGAGAGATTCTATGGGAAAAATATCGAATGATGCAGGAAACATCAAGAGAAGATGGCAGGAATACACAGAGTCACTGTACCAAAAGGAACTGATCGATCTTCATCCATTTCAGGAAGTGGCATATGATCTAGAACCAATGGTAATGAAGGAAGAAGTCAAAGCTGCAATGAAAGAACTGGCGAAGAACAAGGCTCTGGGAATTGATGGCATACCGATTGAGATATTTCAACAAACAGATGCCCCATTAGAGGCACTCACTCAGTTATGCCAAGAGATTTGGAGGACAGCTACCTGGCCAACTGACTGGAAGAGATCCATATTTGTGCCCATTCCAAAGAAAGGTGATCCCACAGAATGTAGAAATTATAGAACAATATCACTAATATCACATGCAAGTAAGATATTACTGAAGATAATTCAGAAACGTTTGCAGCAGTATATTGACAGAGAACTTCCAGAGGTTCAAGCCGGATTCAGAAGAGGACGTGGAACAAGGGATATCATAGCTGTTGTCAGATGGATCTTGGCTCAAGGCAAAGAATACCAGAAAGAGGTTTACTTGTGTTTTATTGACTATGCAAAGGCATTTGATTGTGTGGATCATGACAAATTATGGATAACATTGAGAAGAATGGGAATCCCTGAGCACTTGATTGTACTCATGAGGAATCTGTACCTTGACCAGGAGGCTGTCGTTCGAACAGAACAAGGGGACACTACATGGTTTAAAATCAAGAAAGGAGTGCGTCAGGGTTGTATTCTTTCTCCACACTTATTCAATCTATATGCTGAGCAAATAATCCGAGAAGCTGGACTATATGAAGAAAAACGTGGTATCAGGATTGGAGGAAGAATCATTAACAACCTGAGATATGCAGACGATACAACTTTGCTTGCTGAAAGTGAGGATGACTTAAGGCACCTACTGATGAAGGTTGAAGAATACAGTCTGCAGTATGGATTCCGTCTCAATATAAAGAAAACAAAAATCCTCACAACTGGACCAATGAGCAGCATCACAATCAATGGAGAGAAGATTGAGGTTGTCAAGGAATTCACATTGCTTGGTTCTACAATCGATGCCAACGGAAGCAGCAGTCAGGACATTAGACGACGTGTAGCATTGGGAAAGTCAACTGCGAAGGAACTGTTTCAAGTGCTGAGGAGCAAGGATATCTCCTTGAGGACTAAGGTGCGCCTGACACAAGCCATGATATTTCCAATCACCTTGTATGCATGTGAGAGCTGGACAATGAATAGGGAAGACCGAAGAAGAGTTGATGTTTTTGAGTTGTGGTGCTGGCGAAGAATGCTGAAAGTACCATGGACTGCTAAAAGAACTAACAGATCTGTCCTGGAGGAAGTGCAGCCGGAATGCTCCTTGGAAGCAAGAATGGCCAGACTTCGTCTCACCTATTTTGGTCATGTTGTAAGAAGGGACCATTCCCTGGAGAAGGATGTCATGCTTGGTAGGGTGGAGGGTCGACGAAAGAGGAGGAGGCCTTCAACGAGATGGATTGATATGGTGGCTGCGATGATGGGCTCGAGTATAGCAGGGATTGTGGGGCTGGTGCGGGATCGGGCAGTGTTTCGTTCTGCTGTGCATGGGGTCGCTATGAGTCGGAAACGACTCGACGGCACTTAACAACAACAACAACAGTACTGTGCTAGGATCTGGATGTAAGCTATGAAACAAAATTTGAGCCTTGCCTTTTCTGGAATTTGGTCAAATAAGTTTAAATATTAACAGTGAATAAAGAAATATCTATTGACATGTTTTTATAAGTACTATTAAGAAATGAAGGAGCTCTGGTAGCATAGTACCTAAGGCACTTGACTACTAACCAGAAGGCTGGCAGTTCAAACCCACCAGCCACTCCTCGGAAGGAAGATGGGGCAATCTACTTCCATAGTGATACTGCCTTAGAAACCCAAGGAGGGTTCGCTATGAGTCAGGTCCGACTTGATGGCACATAACAACAACAATTAAGAAATGAACATAAAGAACAATGAGTGAGGTAAAGGTAGTTAGAAAAGTCCTTTGACAAAGAGTACATTTAAGGTGGGACATGAATGATAAGAATCTAGTGCATGAAGGGTATAAATTAAGAGCAGTTCAGGGAAGAGGGTAGGACATGTGTGACGAACATGAAGTAAAGGAGGTGAAGTATTAAAAGGCTTTCAAGAAGGTTGAACATGAAAAATTGGAGAAAAACTGCATGTGATGAGATTGTACAGAAAGGTGGAGGCCAGATGATGAAGGGTTTTGTGGATTGTGATAAAGAATTTGAGAATCATTGAGATACCCAAATAATGCAAAAAGTTCACTTATATGTGATATTTAATATGTAGAGTTGCCTCTGCATTTTATTTCCTGCTTTTTGTTGTTTTTGTCTGCTTGCTTTGCTTTGTTTTGAGGGTAAGAAAAGCTCAGAAAAGTGACATGATTCTAGGTTAAAGACAATGGCAGTGAATTCTATTAATAATTTGTATTGGTATAAAAATCAAAACAACCTTGTTAATCTCCAAATATAGACTAAATTTTTTTTACATATGATTTAAACAACAAAATAGATTTGGAGAGAGGGAAGTTTTGATCTGCATAAATGCTATTCAAGTAATACCAGAATAAAGCCATATTAAATTATATTGTACAACCATGCTAAGGCAATAACATAGTCTTCTGTTTGGGAAAAGGATTTTTCAGATCTGGTGGTGTAGTGCCTAAGGCATTTGACTGCTAACCAGAAGATTGGTAGTTCAAACCCATCAGCCACTCTGCAGAAGGAAGACTGGGCAATCTGCTTCAGTAAAAATTTACTGCCTCAGAAACCCAAAGGGGGTCACTATGAGTCAGAATCAATTCAGTGGAAGTGAGTTTGGTTTGTATATAAATATTTGCGATTCTTAATGATAAAAAAATGGTTGTACTTTGGAAACTACACCATCTAAACATTTGTTTAAATCTAGAGGGTTTTTTGTTTTGTTTTTTTTCTGTTTGGTTTTACTCTGGGAAATATTGTATTACTAAGGGATGTTTCTGTATTCTAACTAACTTTCAAGGAATTTCACCTAGAGACAGTATAAGGTGAGAAACGGCGCTGGACTTGGTGTTTCTTTAAGAAATATTCATTGAGGAGATTTTTTTTTTTATTTATAGCCAGGAGAGAAAAAAGATTGCACTGTGTTTCTAAGCATCCTTATCTATTTGTTGCCTAGTATGTCATGCTGACTCCTTTCATTTTGCATTTTGCGTTTAATAAGGTAGATCTGTTTCTTCTTCTTCTTCTTCTTTTTTAATCTCTCTGTGAAACTATAAGATACAAAGTTCTTGAAGACTTGTGTAACAAGTTGTAAGTTTAACTTTTACATGAAACAAATTGTGGTATTTCAATTTTTCACATGAAACAATCATGAAATTTCAATTTTTTTTCAGACAGTTATTTCAGTTTACTTTTTAAATTCACATAGAGCACGGATTCAGTGCACTAACAAATCTATTATCATAATTTTTATTAGACATATAGATTGCTATCTACTTTGCAATTTATAGTCTCATAAAATGAATATATTTGCATAGTTGTAATGTAAAATATGGAGAATTTTCCTTTTATAAAAATAAACTATAAGGCATGACTTATAATTGATGCACAAAAATATTCATTTAAATGATTCGAGTAATAAGAAAAAAGTTCTTTCCTAATGATATGTTTTTAATCTTACCTATTTGCTTTCCTCTACTTTATCACAAGACACCCTATTTTCAGAAATCTGTCTCTTTCTTTGTATTATGCTACTTACACACTCCTCAGAAGGAAGGTTGGGCGATCCTACTTCCGTAGTGACACTGTCTCGGAAACCCAAGGAGGGGTCGCTGTGAGTCAGGGCTGACTCGACGGCACATAACAACAACAACAAATACCATCACAACAGTAGACTGAAAATTGTTTGTTCTTGCTGTTGACTCAAAGACCTTTAACTAGGAGGCAACACTTCTGGCTAAAGTTGTATAAAGAGGTTGGTGAATTGTTTTCTCAAAAATATAAATCTGAGAAAAATGGTCAAAAACAACATTTTAGGGCTCTAGAGTGTTGGCAAAGCAAGAACAAATTGAGAGCTTTTATTTATGAAAAAGAAGGAGCTCTGGTGGTACAATGCTTAAGCACTTGGCTGATAACCACAAGGTTGATGATCCGAACCCAGTGGTTTGGTGGGAGAAAAGTCCTGGAAGTACATTCCCTTAAAGATCACATCCTGGGAAACCCTATCAGGCAGCTCTACTCTGTGATATAAAGTCACTGTGTGTCAGTTCTGACTAGAAGACACACAATCACAACATTCGTAAAGAACTGCGGCAACTTTAGATAAGAAAATTAGGAGTCAGCGGCCTTCTTACTTGGGTCTGATTCCATCTTTGTCCCAAGCTCAGCTGGCACAGAAGTTTTATAATGGTAGAGCTGGCCGTGAAAATTAGTAGCTTTACTTAAAGGGAAAACAATTTGGAGAAGAGTTAGCAAAAGTAGCAAGCATAGTAGGAATAGACTAGGCAACGGTCTTAGCTCTGCCAGTCTGAGGTCGCAGTACCAGTTGGGGGAGTTGCAAACAATCAGAAATTTAATGGAATGAAAATGAAAGCACCAAGGAGGGACAGATAAGCTCTACACACCTACACTCATGTAGATGGGAACCGCTAGAAGCCCCAGCACAATGTACATGCCAAGGAAGTTCTGAATTATTTTGAACTTTGAATTTCCCCTAAAAGCTAAAATCAGATCAATTGGCAAAGGGTGCAAGCCTTATGGCATTGAGGTGTTTCAGCAAACTTCTGCCCAAACCATGTAGAAACAGAGACAAACTGTAAGAAGTCAGGCTAAAAAAGAAAAAGAAAATTTTGAAAGTATCCAAAAAAAAAAAACCCTCATTTCATTCAGGGAAAAACAATATGATTTATGGCTGACTTCTTAACAAAAAGGAGTGTTAGTGGTGCACTAGTTGATTGATTGGCTGCTAACTGAAAGGCTGACTGTTGGAACCACTTCAGCCTCTTCATGAGAGAAAGATGAAGTACACTGCTTCTGTAAAGATTACAGACAAATTAAAGATTATGGCCTTGGAAACCCTATGGGGTAGTTCAACTGTGTCCTATAAGGTTGCTATGAGTTGGAATTGACTCAACAACTTTGAGTTGGGTATGAGTTTATTTATCAAAAACAATGGAAGTTGATAGGCAGAACAATGCTATATACAAACTACTGGGGGTGGAGAAGGCAGTAAAACACTGTCAACCAAAAATGCTATATTTAGCAAAACTACCCTTCAGATTAAAAGTGAAATTAAGACATTCAATCAATTTATGATATCATATCAATAGAATAAAAGACAAAACCACATGATAATGTCAATAAATGCAGAAAAAGCGTTTGACTAAATCCATTATCTGTTTATGATAAAAACTCTTCATATTCTAGGGCCAAAGAGGAACTTCTTCAACCTGATAAAACATATCTACAAATAAATCTACAGCTAAAATAATTAATGGTGAAAGGTTGAAAGCTTTTCCCCCTAAGACCAGGAGCAAGACAAGGATGTCTGTTCTCATCACTTGCTTTCAACATTGTCTAGTCAGTGTCATAAAACATAAAGAAATAATAACAACAAAAGATATTCAGATTGGAAAAGAAGAAGTTAAACTACCTTTATTTGTAGAAGATATGCAGGATTGGTGGGGAAAACAGTATTAACGAAATTATGATGCCAGGCTGGTCCCCAAGTAATTGACAAAATAAGCTTGGCCTTTAGAAGGAGTGCAGGAGAGAAAAGTTGGTAAAATAGCATCCTTTTGTGTGGCTGCTACCTATTTTAATTAAATAAAACCACTAAATGAGAAAAAAAAATAATAAACACTCTATCCAGGTAAAATTTATCTGAGACAACAACAAACAAACAAACATACAAAAAGATCTTTATTCTACAACAAAGGATTTATGTCAGGGACTTTGACAGGATGTGGCATTCATTTGTGATACTATTCTACTGAAGTCTTTAGTCAATAGATACAACATCCAGACACCGAACAGTAATAGAGAGATGAATACAGAAACTAGGAGTTACATTATCAAGAGTTGGGGGACTCTACTGAAAAACACTGTCATCACATCAAGCAATCTTTGCTGCCTTGAATTATTAGGCTAAGTATTTAAAAAGTTAAATTTTAAAATCTATTATGACCTAGCTGAATGGAAGAGATTGCTCACATTGGACACTGATCATTAGTTAGTTGTGATATGCAAAAATGAAACAAATGACCAGAACTTAAATGTGGCATCATCGTTACTATGGAATGGATAAAGTTTGAAATGTGATAAGTTTATATTTAGAAAGGCAACTGACTGACTTCTTCATTTTCTGAAATTGGAATATCTCATTGAAGCAGTTGAAGTTTTTCAGGTACAAGCAAACCTAGATTTGTTATATAATGACTAGCAACATGCTTCTCAAATTGATATTTGACTTGAGCATCAGAATCTCTGCCTATTTTTCAGTGGAATATTCAAGGCTATGGTTGAAGTTGAATGGCCAGGATCATTAGCAACACTTTTTTTTGGGATTATTGTATACTGGTGCACAATGTAATATAATACCTGCTGGAGAACAGGAGGATAATATGAAAGGGCAAAAGCAAAACTTTGAAAGTATGGTGATACTGTAGTGGAAGGCACTAGACTTTGGTGAGACTATAAACTGAATAATAAGAAAATAAAATACATCTTGCAGTGGCAACACTGAATGCATAATTGGAATGGGTTTCATGTGTACATGCTGAGTTTTACAATTGCTAACCTGTGGTTAACTATGCTGCAGGACTTCTCCTCTCCAAGTTTTAATTGGTCACAGTTTTGATTAAAACTATTCTAAACATCTGAACTGACAAAGAATACTCAGAGGAACTGCTGACTGCTACTGCAGGTGTACCCCTATGAAAGCAAATCCAGCTGTTAGTTTACTGGTGAGTCTCCAGATTGAACTTTGTGATACAGTTCAAAATTCTGCTAATAAAGCAGAGTGAGTGTGCACAAGAGGAAGAATTAAGGGTAGTGTATTTGTCATTGGAAGAAAAATTGGGTTTTCAGCCCCAGAGTAATGTATATTTTTAGATCAATAGATAGATGCAAGATGCTTTGACAATTATGACCATATCTATATAGAGAATATAATTCTACAAAGGCCACTGGAAATCCTAAGAAGAAATGAAGTAACAAATAATTGCCCACTGTTGTTGTTGTTATGTGCCATCGAGTCAGACCTGACTCATAGTGACCCCTCCTTGGGTTTCTGAGGCAGTATCACTATGGAAGTAGACTGCTCAGCCTTCCTTGACCACTAGAAAAAACAAACTGCTGACTCAGGAAATTTAGAGCACAGGGGCTCTATGAAGGGGCTGACATGAAGATCTGGACCCTGGAAGTAGCTACCTGGGTACAAGAAGTAAGTCATCACAAAGGGACTCAATCTGTCCAAAGTTGCTACAAAGGTAAGGATGCTAAGGACAGGCATCCCTTGAAGTGAATTTGTGAGAACAAGGTTCAGCAGATAATAGGCAGTACCCCCAGAAGGCTTCAAATAAGTCCTAACTCGAATAGACACACACTCTATTTTGAGCGTTGCTCATCCTGTGATCAGACAATATCAAAACCAAACCCACTGCAATCAAGCTGATTCTGACTCATGACAACCCTACAGGACAGAGTAGAACTGCCCTATAGGGTTTCCAAGGCTGTAAATCTTTACTGAAGCAGACTGCTACATCTTTCTCCTAAGGAGTGGCTGATGGATTTAAACTGCCAACTTTTCCCTTAGCCACTGAGTACATTAACCACAGTGCCACTAGATCTCCTTCTATGACTGAAAAAGTGATCAACAATATCATTAGTGATTTAGAACAACAGATTATATCAATGTGGTTTGTCAGTCTGCATTTCATCAGATAAAGGGACATATTTCACTGATACAATTATGCAAAAACATATTAGACAAACAATAACATTTTTTGAACTTATCATTTTTTTAACACCTACTGAGCATCAATTTGATTGAGAATTGAGGTGAATTAAATATCTGTTAATAAAAATGGGGAGTGAAAAGGAACGAGGCACTGACTGATTCATGTAAGTGAATGTGCTCTTCATTTGAAGATAAGGGTTCAGAAAGGGGAAGTCATTTTTTAGCAAATGTGTTGGATACTGGGGTGGGGATGAAAGAATGGTGAGATGATAGAATTACATAATTATACATACTTCCCTCCTAATTATTTATTTTCATGTGTTTAACTGGATCCAATCGTACTACATACAAGTATGCACTTGCATATCCCATTAGAAAGAAAAATGCTGCTCAGGACACCATTTCAATTATGAATTTGGCAGTTCATATTCCTTAGGGAACTAGGTGAATTGTGACTTGACTTCATTTAGTTAAAGCTTCCTTGCTACCTAGACATAGAGATAGCCCTATCAATTTTACTTTTTTAAGCCTATTCCTTCTTCTTAGAAATGGGAAACAGAAAGTTCTGGAAAGCAGGAAGTACCTGCTCCACGGGTGGAAATAACTGTAGAATCAGCAACTCCCATTCATTCAGGGAGAATGAATTTGCATTAAAACAGATGTTAAATAGACAACAAGATGAAATTTTGACATATAGAAATGGGAACACATAAAGAAATAGAGATTTCAAGAAAGGCTGTCTTCATATTTTTTTGAAGGTATATTTCAGAACAAAGTTAGCATGTATCATTTGTTTTGTTGGTTATGTTTATTATATCACTCATTTTGAAGCCTTGAGAGAAATCTAAATTGATAGATATTCTTGGCTTCCAGCTGTGGATTATACATTGTAAAGATCTGTTCCAGAATAATAACCTTTAAGGCATTGACATTGGCATCCAAGTTGCCAGAGTCTACTTTGCTCTTTTAACTAAACAGATGTGGTTGGGAATGAGATTAGATATGAGCAAATATTTACAGAATCAGAGTGGAATGAAGAAGAAGAGTATTGACACTCTGAGCGAACTTCACCTAGAAGTTTAATATGCCCAATATGAATATGCCCAATCTAATATCTCCTGAGAGACACAACACTACTGCATCTACACCAAATAAAAAGACAACCAAACTCACTGCCATGGAGTCAGACTTGACTCATAGCAATCCCCCCTTGGGTTTCTGAGGCGGTATCACTACAGAAGTAGATTGCCCAATCTTCCTTCTGAGGAATGACTGGTGGGTTTGAACTGCCAGCCTTCTGGTAGCAGTCAAGTGCCTTTGGCACTAGGCTACCAGAGCTCCTAGTGAAAACTTACACAGTTGGAAATGTGGTATGGTTGTACCATCTGACCAGATGGAACCTAAAGTTACTTGAAAAATAGTCCCTAATGACTATTCCAATAATAGGAAAAGTATGATATGTGGGAAGAGTTTGCTTTTGTTTTGGGACATGAAAAAATACATGGTAATATATATTGAAATGTTTTGTACTAGTATTTAATTGTTCTCACTCATACCTATGATATAATAAAGACTTTTCATTGACTCATGCAGTTAGATGAAAATGAAACTTAAGTAGATATTGATATCTGAGGCAAAATGAATGTTTGGAAAGGTAAACACACAGCTAGATAATAGCCATGCATGTAGATTCAGCAGAGAAATTAAATTTACATTTGGAAAACCTACAAACAGAGTTGAATGACTGTATCAGCATACATAAGAATGTGTAAGTAATAGAGCAGAAAGAAATCTTTCAGATGTTAAAAGAATAGGAAGAATCTTAAGACAAGGTATGATTGTTAATGTATTTTTCAGAGGGAAGTTCAACTTTTCACAGGATGGAATATACTCTAATGATTGTCAAAGTTTAGTAGGTCTATTTTTATGCACTATACATTATAGAAGTTATTGTAATAAAAATGTTAAGAAAATGCCTCAGATGTGTAACAAGAAGTCAATGAATCCTTCATGCAGAATGTTGTTTTATAATTTGTTTTAGTTTTTTTTGTTGTTGTTAAGAAAATACACAAGAGAACCTGCATCAATTCAGTAATTTCTACATATACAATTCAGTGACATTGATTATATTTTTCAAGTTGTGCAATCATTTTCATTCTCCTTTTCTGATTGTTTCTCCTTCATTTAGGTAAATCTCCTGCCTCTTAAGTTTCTATGTAATCTTTGGAGTTACTGTTGTCAATTTGATGCCATGTAGACAGATCTTAGAAGAGCACAGGGCTTAAAGCAGACAGTCTTTATTACTTCAGCTTGTTTGATTTTAAGAATACTTCAGGAACTATTTTTAGGTCAGGGTTTAAGCTTTATAGAGTAGAGTATCTCAAGGCAATCATTTTTGGGGTTCCATATCTTAACATTGCCTAAGAATTTGGAGGACTTGCTTCTTTTCTCTGGCAACTTGATGATACTTTTATAGAGATTTAATGATCCTCATTACTTAAATGCTGAAATGAAAACTTGAATCCTAAACATTTTAATACTAGTGCATTCTCTCTTGCTCACCTTCCTCCTTCATTAACTCAAATAAGGATTTCCTCAAAGTTGGCTTTTTATCAATTCCCATCTCACAGCCCTTAACCCATCAGTAAGAATCCAGTCTCCAATAAATTTCCACAAAAATCTTATGTTATTTACAATGCCGAATCTAAAGTACTCTGGTATGCAGACTATTTCTTCTTTAATTGATCAATACACTGATAGATTTATTAGGAGCTTAAATTGTGCCAAATATTGGGCTCACTGCAGGAAATACAGAATAATTTATTTCAAACAGGTTGTGGTCTAGGAGAGGAGATTGGAAAGATAAATACTTCCAATATAAGTGTTATTATAAAAGAATACAAAAGACATTACAAAAGTACAGAAAAATGCTGACCTGACATAGGAATGGGAACATGGGAGTGCAGAAAAAAGCCAGCCTGTATTTGGCTTACTAAAAGAAAAGTGAATCTTTTACCGTTCAGTTCCTCTCCTCTCCAATGATAGTCAAATTGATATACTTAATTGCTGATGAAATTACCATGCTTTTGGCCATACTTTTTTTTTTACCAAATATTTTTTTTCCCAATCTGTAGGTTCTTCTCTGTTGACTCTTTTGGAGAAGTCTTTTGAAGCACATAAAAATTTAATTTTTAGAAGGTCCCAATCATCTAGTTTCTCTTCTGCTGTTTGTGCATTTTGAGTTATGCTTGATAGTCTATTTATGCCATATATTACAGCCACTAAATTTGCCCCTAGTTTTTCCTGGAGGAACTCTATAGTTTTAGGTTTCACATTTAAGTCTTTGATCCATCTGGATTTCGTTTCTGTGTATGGTGTGAGGTACAGATCTTGTTTCATTTTTCTGCAAATGGATCTCCAGTTTTGCCAGCACCATTTGTTAAACATTCTCTTTCCCATTTAATGGATTTTGGCCCTCTGTCAAAGATCAGCTGACCACAAGTCAATGGAACTATTTCTTGGTTCTCAATTCTATTACATTAGTCTATGTAACTGTCGTTAAACCAATACCAGGCAGTTTCAACTACTGTGGCTGTATATATGTGGTTTTGAGATCTGGCAGTGTGAGACCTCCTACTTTGTTCTTCAATAGTGCTTTGTTTATCTGAGGTCTCTTTCCTTTCAATATAAAGTTAGTGATTGGTTTTTCCATATCCCTAAAGAATGTTCTGGTAGCATAGTGCCTAAGACACTTGACTGCTAACCAGAAGGCTGGTGGTTCAAACCTACCAGCCACTCCTCGGAAAGAAGGTTGGGCAATCTACTTCCGTAGTGATACTGCCTTGGCAACCCAAGGAGGGGTCACTATGAGTTGGATCTTACTCAACGGCACATAACAACAACAACAACAAAAGAATGTTGATGAGATCTTGATTGGGATTGCATTGAATGTATAGATTGCTTTGGGTAGAATTGACATTTTCACAATGTTCAATCTTCCTATCCATGAGCATGGGATGTTCTTCCATTTACATAGATCTCTTAGGTTTCTTGAAGTAGTTTTTATAGTTTTCTTTGTAGAGGTCTTTTGTGTCCCCAAAATGATTTTGAGTTTGGTTCCACATTGTTCTGCCTCTCTATTCAGGATTTCCTCCATAGATCTCCCTCTGAGTGGTTAACAGTGGTAGCCAGTCACCATCTAGTTCTTCTGGTCTCATAGTCATCTAGGTTGAGGATTACCAGTCACAAGGACTAATTGTTTCCATGAATCTTTGGCTTTCTTTATTCTTCTTTGCTCTGGACAAGGAGAGACCCATCATTGTATCTAGATGGCTGCTTGCAAGATTTCTGTTGCATCAACTCTACTCCTTTGCCCTTTCAGTGTGTTGTCTATTTCTGACAATTTAGTATGAATCTTCTGGATTTCTATCTGTAGATTTTGAATCATTTCTAATGTTTCACTTATTTTGTCATTTTTTTCTTATATCTTCTTCCAGAATCCTTCCTGGGATTTTCCTGTATTTCCCTTGGTCTGTCTCTCAATCTTTTGAATTCTTTATCAGGGAGTTCCAATGCTGTTTCTTCCTCAGGGATGTGTTCTGGGTGTATATACTGCTCCCTTGTTTCTATCAATTTATCTTGCTTCTTTGTGTGAACTGTGATGATCTGCTGTCTCTGAGGCATTGTGACATTGTTGTATTTAGATTGCTGTTAACTGGTTGTGAAGAGCAGCTAAGGGTGATTCAGGCTCTTCTTGGTGGTTGTTTATCATAGACTCATTGGTGGAAAAGGAGGTGGTGACTCTCACTCAGTAAGTGAAGCTTTCTAGTAGTCCATGTGTCCAGGATGTCTTTGTGGTTCACAGCAAGCAGAGCCTGTTCTTAAGTCCTTGGAATCTGCAATAACTCTGTTTCTTTAAATACCCAAAATGATCAAGCTGCTTCTAAGCATTCAAAATGGCTGCACCCTCTGGACAGGCAAAAGTCCACAGTTCAGTCCACCTTCCTCTTCTCTGCATGCCATTTTATTCCCTAGCCACAAGAGCAGTCCTCCATGCAGTCCCTGGCCAGCAAGCCTGATTTTTAGGTTAATTCTTAGGTTGACAATATCCAAATTGTCTGTGCCCTCATGATCACTGCCATACCTTAGCTCCATATGCCTACTTTTTTGGTATTTTCATGCAAATTCTTTTGCTAGTTGGAGTTTAGTCAACTTCTATATCTTTCCCTTCAAAGCTCAGGGGTCCAGGATTATCTTCTGTACCTGTGTTAATTAGTTCCCCTTTCTTTTATTGAAGAGGGTCTGTGCAGTCTTTCTGCCTATTCCACCATCTTACTGGACCAGAATATACAAGTTTTTTTTTAAAAAGTCTATAATACAGTATGCATTTGTGATTCTTTCTGAACATTATCAAATTTCAAGTCAAGTACCTAGTTAGTCAGCAATATTATGAATAGTAACAATGAAAAAGACTATGATAATCACAATAAAAATGCACAACTTATATGATTGTTAAAACAATCACATCCAAATAAACAAAACTTCAGTAAAAATTCAAGCACCAGATACTAATTCTTGAAATTGGACCATAGGCAGATTTCACTAGGACAGCCCAAAAACATGTTTGTTGTTGTTGTTATTTGCCATTGAGTTGGACTCCACTCATAGCGACTCCTCCTTGGGTTTCCCAGGCAGTATTACTATGGATGTAGATTGCCCAATCTTCCTTCTGAGGAGTGGCTGGTGAGTTTGAACAACCAGCCTTCTGGTTACCAGTCAAGTGCCTTAGGCAGTACACTACCAGAGCTCCTAAGGACATAGTAGGTGAATATAAAAGTAAATAATTTTACTGAATTGACAAATAAATTTTCTTAGAAAAACTGTTTCTAAGTATATTGGGGAAAAGGGAAGATCACCGAAACATTATATAAAAGCCAAATATGAGATTCATTTAGTCATAAAAATTCAAAATGTACATGAGTTTAATCACTCTATTGATATTAATATTTTCCCTACATTTATCAAATGGAAATCTCAATCTAGGTAATATAATTTATAAGGTATTAAGAAATCTTTACTGTTTAAAATTCTTAATGTCTAAGGGATATGAATCATATTGTCATATATGGTAAAATCAAAATATAATGTGCCTTTCTTTCCTACTACACTGGTAGTTACTTAAATTCAGATATTAAATATTAGTAGTTTTCTTAATGTCTATGACTTGGCACAGTTCCTTTTTTCTATAGAAACTCTACAAAATAAATGGTTTTCAAATAAATGTATTAATGACTAAACTTTGCCTTTCAAAAGGCACATATGATTGATTTCTTATGATATGTTTTCTGTCAAACTATTTAGCCTTCAAGAGCCTTAATTGAAGAGATTTTCCAATCATAAAGTTAGAGTACTATGTTCTCACAACTCAACTCACTGCCATTGCATTGAACCTGACTCATAATGACCCATACTTGGGTTTCCAAGGCAATATCACTACAGAAGTAGATTGACCAACGTTGCTTCCCAGGAGTGGCTGGTGGGTTTGAACCACCAAACTTCTGGTTAACTGTCAAATACCTTAGGCATTATGCTGTTGTTGTTGTTACGTGCTGTCAAGTTGGACCCGACTTATAATGACGTTTCCTTGGGTTTCCGAGGCAGTATCACTCTGGAAGTAGATTGCCCCATCTTCCTTCTAAGGAGTAGCTGGTGGGTTTGAACCACCAGCCTTCTGGTTAGCAGTCAAGTGCCTTGGGCACTATGTTACCAGAGCTCCTAGGCACTTGGCTAAGAATACTAATACATCTGCAGTCTAGTTGAATAAACTTTAAAAATGCATCAAACCTTGGACATAGCTAATTTTCTAATATCCACGCAGAAATTTTATAATACATACTTTCCCTGTGTTCATTAGTTCCTTTATCCATTCATTTGCTAAACAGATATTAATTAAATATTTACTATAAGACAGATTCAATGCGAGTATTGATGTACAACAATGGTGATAAATAAAGAAAGAAATTGGCAAAGTCTTTGATCATTTGAGTTTATAATCTAATGAGGGAGAGAGATATAAAAAGAATGAATTTTGAAATGTGTTATGAAGGAAAAATCAGGGTGCTCTGATAGTATAAATGGGACATAATTTAGAAGGAGACATCATGGAAGACTTCTTTGAAGAAGTGACACTTAAATTGTGACTTAAAAAAATAAATTAATGGGAATTAACTAGTCAGAGTGAGAGCATTATAATGAGCAAGAGAAATGTGAATGGTAAATAATGAACAAGGACGTAATCAGGGCACTGGTTATGCAGGATAAAGACTATGGCTTTTATACTTGTGGCAGTGAAAAAACATTGAAGGGAATTATATATGAGAATTAATTAAGTTTCTGACTATTGAATGTAAAGAAGTAAGGTAGGGAGAAGACATAAACCAAGTCCAAAGAAGGACATTGCAGTAGTCCAGGTAAAAGCTGATGATGACTTCTACTAGGAAGTTTGCAGTGGGGAAGGAAATAAACAGATGTATTCAAAAATATATGAGGAAAAATTGATAGGACTTGGTAATAGATTGAGAGGATGGTGGAAGCAAATAAGAATGTGTCAAAATAACTCCCTGGTTTCCAGCTTGAGACATTAGATAGACGGTGTTGCCATTTTCAAAGATGGGAAATATAGATGTTGTAACAAAACTGCAAATTCAATTAAAGTCTACAGCATGAATGAATAAAATATATAAATTGAAAACTGTGTGTTTCTATTTCAATTATACTACAAACTGTTTTCAGTAAGTTTGGCTAACTTTATGTCAAAGCACAATAAAATGTATGGGAAATGGAGATAGATGGTAGCTGTAATATGTGAGAGCAGGATGGAAAGATCAATTAATTCTGACTAGATAAGAAAATATAGGCTTATTAAGGAGATGATATTTGAAATTTATGGCAAAGAATGATTTTTAAAAAAAAGTATAATTGAATCAAACTTAAAACCTGAAAGGAATTTCAATAGGCAAAACATGGGGGAAGGAATTCCATGAAGACACTTGGATTTAGTGGATTTTGTCAATGAGGTGAAGAGTCAGCGTAGAATAGCAGCATGAAGAGTGTTTACTTGGGAGGACAGTTTATACCAGAAGATGGGCAGAGCTAAGAATGCTAGGAGGCTAAAGTGATGGAATCATGGGAGAGGAAGAAATTGCTGGAGTGAGAGAAATGAATAATTAGTGAATCACAGGGGTAGGGAATGAGAAGAAGTGGGAGCTCATGCAGTGATGAGCATGACTGAAGAAGAGAAGAGGAATTGAAGAATGAGAAAAATGGAAAAATGGAAAAATATTGGGTACCCTCAATGAAATAAAAAGTACGATTACTCAATAGTATAAAAATATGGTTAAGGTTTAAGGCAGTGGTTCTCAAAACTGACCACATCTTAGAGGCTCTTTTGTATTTCAAGAACTCCCCACATGGCTATACAAAGGATGGTCAGATTATTTAAATAAAAATATTTGAGGAGAGAGTCCAGGCATCAGTAATTTTTAAAGTTGCTCAGGTAGAATGTTACTATTCAATTAGAATTAACAATAATTTATTTAGGAAACTTGCAAAAGTTCTGGAATAGTTAACTATATCTTGGTAGTTAACTACCGATATTAAAATCTGCATCTTCATTTTAGCTCAATTGGCTTTTCAAGCAAACTAGCAATGTGTGAAATGAGTCCTTAAGACAACAGAAAATGGTAACTGTTAGTATCAACCTGTAAGATTTTATTAATGACCTATAAAATGGCCTTTTATTTAGCTTAAAATATTCTACATGAACTGAAAAAAATAATTTTTGTTCATAAGATGTGCTAAAAATCAGATTTCTCTTGATATCTACTTATAAGAGATAAGGATGGTGCTGTAAAGCAATGCTCCTCTACATGTGGTTCATGTACTGTGTACATCAGAATCATTCTGGTCCTTTTTTAGAATAATCAATCAAGCATATGAAATATGTATATACTCAGAAGACCTATTTATCATTTGGTATTTTTAACAAGAAAGGTGATCCCACAGAATGGAAATTATCAAACAATATTAATATCACATGCAAGTAAAACCTTACTGAAGTTAATTCAAAAACAGTTGCAGCAGTATATTGACAGAGAACTTCCAGAAATGCAAGCTGGATTTCGAAGGGGGCGTGGAGCAAGGGATATCATAGGTGACATCTTGGATCTTGGCTCAAAGCAAAGAATACCAGAAAGATGTTTATTTATATTTTATTGACTAAGCAAAAGCATTTGGTTTTGTGGATCATAACAAATTGTGGATGGCATTGAGAAGAATGGGAATTTCAGAACATTTATTTGTACTCATTGGGAACCTGTACATAGACAAGGAGGCTGTCATTCAAACAGAACAAGGGGATACTGCATGGTTTCAAATCAGGAAGGGAGTGCATCAGGGTTTTATCCTTTCACCATACTTATTCAATTCATATGCTGAGCAAATAATCCAAGAAGCTGGACTACATGAGGAAGAATGTGGCATCAGGATTGAAAGAAAGCTCATTAACAACCTGTAATACACAGACAGAACAACTTTGCATGCTGAAAGTGAGGGTGACTTGGAGCACTTACTGATGAAGATTAAAAACCACAGTCTGTGGCATGGATTAGCACTCAAAATAAAGAAAACAAAAATCCTCACAACTGGACCAATAAGCAGCATCACGATAGATGGAGAAAAGATTGAAGTGGTCAAATACTTTATATTACTTGGTTCTACAATCAATACCAATGGTAGCAGCAGTCAAGGCAACAGATGGCATATTGCATTGGGCAAATCTGTTGCAAAAGACCTCTTTCAAGTGCTGAAGAGCAAAGATATTTCCTTGAAGACTAAGATGTGCCTAACCCAAGCCATGGTATTTTCAATAGTCTCATATGCTTATGAGAGCTGGACAAAGAATAAGGAAAACCAAAGAAGAGTTGATGCTTTTGAGTTGTGGTGTTGGTGAAGAATGCTGAAAGTACCTTGGCTGATAAAATAACTAACAAATCTGTCCTGGAAGAAGTGTAGCTGGAATGCTCCTTGGAAGCAAGAATGGCCAGACTTCATCTCACCTACTTTGGCCGTGCTGTCAGAAGAGACCATTCTCTGGAGAAGGTTATCATGCTTGGCAAAGTGGAGGGTCAAGGAAAGAGGGGAAGGCCCTCAACAAGATGGGTAGACATGATGGCTGCAGCGATGCGCTCAAGTATAGTAGGAATCATGAGACTGGCACAGGACCAGGCAGTATTTCATTCTGTTTTACATAAGTTTGCTATGAGTCAGAGATAACTCAATGGTACATAACAACAACAATTTTAACAAGGTCCTAGATACTCATGTCTCCTTGACTAGACTATCCATTCACTACAGAAAGGGATAGTTACCTCATAATAAGAAAATGAACTCAAACAATTGCCATATTTTTCTCAAAAAAGTATGTACATGTAAATAAAATACACATATATAATTAATGGGTAGAAATGATAAATTATGTAAAAAAAAGTTCTGGAACAGTGTGCCAATATGTACACCATACACATTTCCAGAAGTGAATTTCTGCTACATTCAATAAACCAAAAATGTTTCTTTCTATCAGATTTGTATGATAAAGGTATAGGCCATGGTCAAGAAGTCATGGATCTAATTTGGTAGTACCCTGGTAACTGGAAAATAAGCGATTGGAATTGTACATTTTTTCTGGGGCCATTCACAGTTGGGCCTAAAAGCAGTGGAGTTACTTGTAGTGGATTACCCCCAGCTATGTCATGCCCAAGTTTAGCGGAGGCTCAGGCAGAGGGGAAGATTGCTACAGTCTGAGTACTGGTTAGTCCTGTGCATGGTCCCACATGCATCCAGGTCCTGCAGTGCTGACTCCACATGAAGCTGGGTGGCAGAATAATGGAGGTAGGGACATGGGGTGCCCTGGCCCTGTGGTGTCCCCAGCCAGTTGGACCCATCTCATCCGAGTGACAGACCCATGACCCCTCTGCTCTTGTACAAATACCATGGCATCTGCATGAGTGAGATACTCAAAAGGCCTACTTAAGCAGCCAGATAGCAGAACCAAATGGGTGCAGCCATGGCAAGGTGGTCTTGCCCAACTGAGTGGCCCTTCTGGCCTGTGGTTTATAGACCCCTGTACCATCTGGACTGGGGCCAGCTGCCCTGACAAGTGCTATTTCCAGGGCAGAAATAAACATGATTTCTTCCTGCATTGGAGGAAGTATTTTCCAGAGTAGGAAAGAATCCTGCCAGGTGGAGGCTGCTCTAGAAATTTGAGGGTAGGCTGGTCAGGGTCTGCTGCTGGGAACTAAACCTCTGCATCAATAGGCAGCAAGATGAAGACTTGACATTAAATCCATTGGGCAAAAAAAAAAAAAAAAAAAGAAAGAAATTGAAACTGACAGTTATCACCATGCAAAAAATACTGGTATAGTGAACTTATGAAAAAAAAAAAAAATGCACAGGGATTGCACAGTATGCAAAAAGCCTATAGTGCATGTGTTATTTGTGTAAAAATAATTTAAGTGTTAACTTACATTAGACCAAAATAGTCTCATTATTGCACTGGAAATTATATTTAAAATCTACTATTCAAGCCTCTTTTCTGAAAAGTCCTCACTGTCATCTTTTTTTTAACACTTTCAATCTTTTTGGCATTAGATTATTGACCAAAAATAACCTGATAGATCTTCTGTTGAGTTTACTGGAAAGGGTAGGATTGCTGATGGGTGGGTAGTAGGTGGAGCGTAGGAACCAATTGTGTGAGCCGTAAAGGGCATTTCCATATCATTTTTCTAAATTATTTTGCTTTGTTTTAAAGTTTATCTCTTAATGGGAAATCTAACTCTTTTTATTTCTAGGCTCTTGACAGATGTTTTAACTGCATACCACTTCTTTACCACATGCCAAGAATAACATTAAAAATACTAATTATAAAGCTTCATTTCTTGGCTTTTAAATAATTAAAAAGAATTAGAAGTATACAGACATAAAGAACAATCTATCTTCATGATATGCATAGTTCAGCAGGATATATAAAACATAAATTTTTGAGAGCAAGAAAGGATCTGTTTTATAAAGAGATACATAAGGGAAATTAACTTTTGTTGCTTTCAAATGTCAGAAATAAGCTTGTGACCCCTTAAGGTAAACATTTTTTGAGATACAGTTCTACCACATAATTGCAATTGTTTTCATAGTTACACTTTCCAGTTCCCTGCTGGCTTTTTTTCTGTATAAGCTTACTTTTATTTCCAGTTATGTCGTTATAAAGATGAGAATCAGGTCTAATTGAACAAGAAAATTATAATACTTATTCTTTCCTTTATCTGTATAAACCATAATTTTGCTCCCTATGAAAGATTACCTCAAGAATGAAAAACATAGCTTTCTTGGCCTATCCAATGAACTAGCAATGAAAGTCAATATATTCTCATTCATTCATATCTTCATACACTCATTCTTCAGTCCTTCATTTCTTCTATTGGCAATTAAACATTTATTAAGCATGTGCTATATTAAGGCTCTGTAATATGCCAGGTACTATAGATACCTGTGTTTTGCATACAAAAGTAAACTAGTGACCTTCCACCCTCAATACAAGTGGGCAAAAAGATGAATTCAGCAAAGTGACAAGCACCATAACTATGATCTGAATAAAATTTATTGTGGCAATTGGCAACATTTTCCCCATTAATACATATGCAACAGAGGATTTTCACACATAGGATGCACATTCAGGTGGAATCCAAGAACACAAGCTAAAATATCACCTCTTCAGTATAATTCAAAAAAGCATATCCTAATCCAATTAGTAAAATAAGAGATAAACCAAAAATCAAACTCATTGCTATCAAGTCAATTCTGCCTTATAGCAACCCTATGCAACAGAGGGGAACTGACCTATAGGATTTCCAAAGCGTAATCTTTATGGCAGCAGACTGCCACTTCTTTCTCCTGCAGAACAGCTACTGGATGTGAACCCCTGATGTTTCAGTTAGCAGTCAAGCCCTTAACCCCTGCACCACCAAGGCTTCTTCAAAATAGAGATCATTAAAATAGTTCTAATATCTATGAACTATTAAATCACACAAATTTGGTAACAAGGCAAACTTTGGATAAATATTTATTTTATAGCTAATATGCAGACATGTGCTGACATTATAGTAGAGAATAAGAAAGAGTCACTGATCTCTGGAGTTTTTTGTCTGGGATAGAAAAAAGAAGAAAATAAAACTAAAAAATATAGGTAGAAGATTACCTGAGATGGTTATAAATGGCTATGATCATAATGAGAGAGGGTGACGTCATAGAGAAAGAATGTATGAGTGAGTGTGGTGCAAGGAAAGAAGGGGAAAGGTATTGACACTGAACTGTTAGGAAAGCTTTTCTGAGGACATGATTTGTGCTAGGTCCTGTACGATGAAAGTGTTTGTAAAGATTTGGAGAACAGGAGTGCTGTAGGTAGAGATACTAGATTACACAAAGGCTGTGAGGCAGGGCTCTACTACTGTTAACTATTTTTTCTTATACATACATGAAAACATACCATGGGTACAAACCACTTTGTTTCTTGTTGTTGTTGTTATGTGCCGTCGAGTCAGCCCCAACTCATAGCGACCCCTCCTTGGGTTTCCATGGCAGTATCACTACAGAAGTAGATTGCCCCATCTTCCTTCTGAAGAGTGGCTGGTGGGTTTGAACCTCCAGCCTTCTGGTTAGCAGTCAAGTGCCTTAGGCACTATGCTTATAGTTTGCAAGAACAAGAATCACTAAGGAAGAACGACAAAGAACTGTTGTTTTGGGGGAGAGTAGAACTGCCTCATAAGGTTTCCTAGGCTGTAATCTTTACAGGAGCAGGTCACCAGGACTCTCTCACAGAGCTGCTGGGTAGGTTTGAACTGTTGTTGCTGTTGTTGTTACGTCCTCAAGTCGGACCCGACTCATAGCGACCCCTCCTTGGGTTTCCAGGCAGTATCACTTTGAAAGTAGATTGTCCCATCTTCCTTCTGAGGAGTGGCTGGTGGGTCTGAACTGCCAGCCTTCTGGTTAGCAGTCAAGTGCCTTAGACACTATGCTACCAGAGGTTCTAATTACCAATGGAGAATTACTAAGGAATGCTTTCTTAGAAGGAAAAGAATCTTCAGGATAAGAAATAACCAACCATAAAATAGAAGCAAAGGACATGGAGACAAAGAAAACAGTACAGGAGAATGAGAAGCAGTAAGATATAGTCAGGTAGCTGGAGGTAGCTCAGCTGGGCTAAAGCTTAAGGAAAAGGAGGAAGGGCTAAAGGTGAAGCTGGAGAGAAAAGGAAGGACAACAGCGGAAGACTTAAGTACATGCTGACATATCTGGACTGCTTTTTTTCATACTTTGAACTATATATTTAATAATAGTATTTGTATATAGAAATAAAATTCAGTAACAATTTAGAGTCATTCAAATATTTTAAAACATGTATAGAATCATGACCTCCTGGCCTGAAAGTAACTTAAAGCTACTGACTTTGAGTCTCAGGATTAGAAGAAAATTTGTATCAAATACCCACGGCTAGGCACTTGAAACCCTTGGTGACAGGTTCTTAATATCAATTATCTACACATTACTTATGGGGATTCTGATTCAGAAAAACAGAAGCAAATTGTGGTGATCTGTATTTCTAAACAATTCCTCAGAACTGTCAATGCACAGGCAGTTTAAAAAGTACTGCAGTCAGTCATTACTGAAAATCTTCAAGGAAGAATATTCTTACTTCTTTACAATTTAAACTCAGAATATTTTCAAAATATTTTGCTATTTATTTAAATGAAAACTGTACATTTAATTGTAAAATTAAGATGAATGAAGGATAACTATTTTGCCAACCTTCGCTATTTTCATAGGTAGTATTTAACATCTAATCTAAATTCTCTCTGCTATTATGATCCTTTTTTTTTTTTTTTCCATCCAGGTAACCAATGTCCAGCAGGATTGCCTGCAAATTTATTAATGTAGCTCTTTGCATTTACTTCCAGGAGAAATTTCGTCCATTTCTACATTCCCCTCATTGCTGTCAAGTTGATTCAGACTCACAGAGACTATAAACAGAGCAGAACTGCCCTATAGGATTTCATTTCTATCCTGGAAGAAGGCCAGATGGAATGCTCCTTAGATGTGGCAATGGCCAGAATTCATCTTACCTACTTTGGTCATGTGTTTAGAAAAGATCTATCCCTGGAGAAGGATATCATGCTTGGTAAAGTGGAGGTCAGAGAAAAAGGGGAAGACCCTCAAGGAAATGGATTGACACAGTGGCTGCAACCATGGACTTTATTAAGCATTGCAAGGATTGTGAGGATGGCTCAAGATTGAGCAGTGTTGGATTCTGTTGTACATAGTGTCGCTATGAGTTGGAATCGAGTCAATATCACCTAAGAACAACAAAAGTCTTTATGGAGGCAGACTATCACATCTTTCTCTCTGGAATAACTGGTGGGTTCAAACTGCCAGCTTTTGGTCAGCAGCTAAGCTCTTAACCATTGTGCCACCAGGGCTTCTTATTTCTAAAACAATGTAAAGCAATTTGAAGTTTTAAACTGCATGTATAATACATGAAACTTCAGTATATTCATTTAATAAAAATCTAGTATAAACAAACCAAATAGCTTTGTTTACAATCACTAGTTGTTTAAGTGATTAAACAGCTCTGATTAAGCATCAGAGCTCATGCACTTTAAATTGTTTTAAGCTAAATAATGTTATGTAAGTTTGAGATTAGTTTTCATTTCTTAAGAAGCACATTGTGTAATGTAAGACATTGTTCCACATCTTACTTTGGGAAGTAGAGACTGGGAGCTTAAAAGCTTGAAGCAGACATGTAGGTGAATAATGATGGGTCTCTCCTCATCCAGAGCAAAGAAGAATGAAGAAAACCAAAGATTCATGGAAACTATTAGTCCAAGCAACTGATACACCATGTAATCCTCAGCCTATATGACTATGAGACCAGAGAAACTAGATGGTGCCCAGCTACCACTGTCAACCACTCAATGGGGGACCTATGTAGGAGATCCTAGATAGAGTGGGAAAACAATGTGTAACAAAACTCAAAATCAATTAAAAAAAAAAGGGACCAGTTTTGCTGGTCTGATAGAGCCTGATGGAACCACTGAGACTATGGCCCCTAGTTGTTCTTCAGGTCTGGAATTGAACCCACTCCTATAGCTTCCAGTCAAACAAAAGACAGGCATATGAGGTGCATATTTACATTAGGTAGATACAATCCTTGGAAAAATCAATCATGGGAGAATAGAAAGGCTATGTATGCACAGGGCAACAGCTCAAAGGATAGCAGTGCATGGGAGGGAAGGACACAGGGAAGAGGTAACAATGGGAAGGAAGTAGGAGGGGAGCTGTTGCATTCTGGTAAATTGTAGTCAATGTCAAGAGACAAAGTGTATGTGAACTGCTGTATGGAAAGTAAATTGTCTCTGTAAACTTTCACCCAAATCACAATAAAAATAAAAGAAGAAGAAGTACATTGTGTAATGACGATAAAAACACATCCTTTGAATATATCTTCAGATTATATGGGCAGTTACCTGTATGACACTGTCCCCAGGGTTCATGTCTGTGTAAACATAGACATCATAGGATATTTCAGGAAAAGTTGGAGTGTTGTCATTTGCATCCATCACTCGAATATTGACGATAACTGGTTCACTTTCTTGTACACCATCAAATGCTGTTATCTTTGGGAGAAAAAAACTCAATAGAGAAGTCATGCATGTAAACAGTACAAAATTCACTCTTAAAATTTATGAAGTTTCTTCTATGTGATTAATAGACTAAGAAGAAGGCTAGCAGGTTTTGTCAATAAAAGGAAGAAATAAAATTATAATAAATGATATAACCAAAATGTTTTAATGTGCTAGGAAGCAAATTTGAATATTCTGTCTTACTTTCCATATATTCAATTTCAATCACATTTTAAATAAGTAGATATCCATAATGTCTTCAAGGCTGAAAGTGGGCGTATAACATAGCTGCTTCTTAAGAATTATCTATTATTTGATTGTGAAAACAAAAATTGAAAAAACCTTTCATTTATAGATATTTTATACACAATATGCTGTTGCTTCTTCAGTCAACATACTTCTATCAGCCAAGAAAGCAGAAGTCCGTTAATCTAGCAATTTAAAAAAAATGGCAATTTTTAAAGAACTTATTGACATTAATTGTGATACCTTAATCATATTGTCAACATTTTAATAAGGCCTGAAGAGCAAAACCAGGTCTACACCACCACTGTTCTTGTTCAACAACTCTTCCTCCGGCTGATTTCTGAAACCCAGTTTGTATCTAACTTTTAACTGTTAGGTTGGAAAAATATATATTTATAAATAGTTACATATCATATTTTTTCATGATAACTAGTTACAGTTATAGAAATAAATTTTCATTTTTTTCTTCCTTTGATTAGCCTAACATAGGATTTCTCAAACTCCATATATTGTCATTTTGTGCTTAATAATTCTTTGTTGTAGGGAGCTAACCTGTGCATTGTAAGCTGCTTGGTAGCTCTCTGGCGTCTACACACAAGATATGGGTAGCACCTCCTTCCCATTGTAAAAACAAAAAATGTCTTTAGAAATTATTAAATGTTCCCAGATAAGAAAATCATCTCAATTAAGAATCAGTGACCTAACCTTATGCCAAAATTAAAAATGCAACAACAAAAATAAGAAGGAGAAAGGCTAAGATATGGTTCTTTACTCATGAATTCATGTTTGTAATATCACAGTACAAGTCAATGATGAATGTATGTTGACAGTTCAAATTCCCATTTTCTTCCTTCTAATCTAAAGATTATTGTTCTGCTCTAGGAAAGAACAAGAATCCTTTTGTATACACATAAACAGAAAAGGAGAAATGCATGTGAAGAATTTTTGTGGTTGATAGTCACTCTGGTGCTACTTGAAAACATTACATTCTTCCTCTGAAATCACTGACCTTTCAGTTTCAAACAAACATCTCTTTCAGGTATACACACAAATACAAAAGCTTTTTACCGAAAAGGTATAAGTTTGCTGTTCTTCCCTGTCCACTGGTTGAAGTAAGGTGAGGTAGCGAGTGATGCCAGTCTGTGTGACGGTGAAGACAGATGTGTAATCATTCAAAAAAAGGTGAACCTCTGGGTCTTTCGTCTTTAAAGAAGCAAAACAAAGCATCATTTAAAATGGTAAATAAAGAACACAGCTATTAGTCCCTGTGCTAGGAATTTATTTATTAATTTATTACAGAAAAATATATGTATATAACGGTAATAAGAATTTCCTTAAAAAAAAGGAGAGCTTTGACTAGATATAACTCCAAAATCTATCCAAATAGACTATAATCAATTTTTTCAAAAACAGAAGGATGAAATAAGTACTAGTTATAATCAATGTGGACAAAAGTGAAAATAATAGAAAGATTGAATAGCAAATCTCATTGAATATATTTTTACTGATTATTTACTAATAATATTTTCCAGAACTTCTTCAGGTTTGAGAAACAATAAATAAATCAAGAAAAGGAAACTGGAATACAGAATTTTAGCTGTAGACTTTATAATCACTTCATTTGTAGCAATAAAAGGCACACCAGTATATTACTATCCTATTCTCACTTATGCTGTAAAATAGAAATAAATTTGGTTATGTATTATTCATTAGCTATAAATATCATGCTTGTCATTTCTTCTTTTAATGCTGTAAAGATTCTCCAAAGGGAGGCCTAATATTTATTTTAATTGCTATATTTTAGATGATTAGATACAAAATATACAAATCTTCCACATGTGCCTGCTAAGATTCTAGAAAAAAATAACATATATTTGAAGTGGGAGGTGATAGAGAAGTAAACAACTTAGCATGGGAAAACCTTCACAATTTTATTGCCAACTCTGAAAGATAAAGATTGCAGTGTTCAGATGCATGCAATAAGCAATTCACTCTTTCCTATAACCACAGGACGTTAATCTCTGCAATTCTAAAAAAACAACAAAAATATAACATGGGGAGGCCTGCATTGGTGTCTCTATAGTGGAACAGGACAGCAGCTCCGGCAAACAAAGGGGGCGAGATTTAGGGATAGTAGACTATCAGCAGAAGTCCTGGTGGTTCAGAGGTTGTGCACTCAGCTATTAACCAAAAGGTCAGTGATTTGAACCTATCAGTCGCTTTCTCCATGAAAAAAGATGAGGCATGAGGTAAAGATTACAGCTTTGAAAACCCTATTGTTGTTGTTATGTGCTGTCGAATTGGACCCCACTCATAGCAACCCCTCCTTGGGTTTCTGAGGCAGTGTCACTACGGAAGTAGATTGCCCCATCTTCCTTCCGAGGAGTGGCTGACGGTTCAATCCCTCCAGCCTTCTGGTTAGTAGTCAAGCGTTTTAGGCACTACGCTACCAGAGCTCCCAACAGGACAGTTATACACTGTCCTACAGTGTCACAATGAGTTGGAATCAACTGAACGGCAATGGTTTCTTTAATTTTTTTTTTTTTTTATTTTAAGTGGGTGGGGTTTAGACTATCAGAAAGGTGGTAAAAAATAGCAAAAGGGAGGTAAATATTTTTATATAAATAAAAATAATACTTTGATAGTTGAAAAAGGCACTCGTGGCATCTTCAAAAATATATGATAGCATGCTGTGAAATATGATTTAGTATCATAAAATGCTATTGTAACTCTGGTATTAAAGGCTCAGAGCTGAGCAGACACTAGTGGATTGTTACACACTTGTTAATTCAACAAAAAGAGAACCATGTTTAAAAATAGTCTACATCCAAGTGAGAAAGTTGAAATGCACACTACTACAAAAAAAGTGAGCACAATTTGAACCACAAAATACTGACCTATAAAAAAAATTTAGTTTATGAAATAGGAAAAAATCTTTAAAAATTTGCAATATCTGTATATTTCATATAGCTTTTAATGTTTTCAATTTTACCTGAAACCAGTTAATTATTTGTAATATTTCATTTTGTGGTAGTTTCTATGTCCATGAGTTTGATTTAAGGTCACTGTGCTGCTTTTACTTTAGAGCAATAAAACAAATTAATGATATACATAATAGTTGTCATTTATTATAAAATTATAAAAGATATTAAGATATCTACATAATTAAGAGACTTTACACTCAGATATTTTTAAACAGACACTTTAGTGTTTTTTTTTAGACATCCTGAATTCAATTACTTATCATGGCCACAAAATGAGGTACTTTGATTAATCAAATATGTTTTCCAGTAAAGAAATGAAATTATTTATTCATAAAAGGAAATTATAAAGTACATATGACAACCTATTTTGAACCTTATCTTATTTAAGATTCTTGCTATTTTGTTATATCTTAGAGCTCTTTGTGAAAAAAGTTAATTAGTTCAGAGATGATAAGAAATGTTAATTTGAGTTCCCACTTAAAAAACTGAGTATGAGCCTGAGGCATTTGACTGCTAACCAGAAGGCTGAAGGTTAAAACCCGCTAGGTACTGCTTGGAAGGAAGATTGGACAAGAGATACCACCTCAGAAACCCAAGGAGGGGTCATTATGAGTCAAATCAACTCTACAGCAATGAGTTTGTTTTTTTGGTTTATATCCTTCCTTTTGACTAATAACTACTCTTCTAAAATCATATTTTAAAGTATGTTAAGTAATATATACCTGTACTTACAATTAGAGAATATACTGTTCTTAATCAGCTGTAAGTCCAGGCTTACCATACTTTAGTAAGGAACAATCTAGTAGAAATTGTGTCATCAAACACAAGTTCTTTTACTCATAACTTTTGGCCAACTAATCTAAGATGTGAAAGTTTTGCTGTATGACTGGCTTAGCAAACATTTACTTCTCTTTTTATCAAACCCTTCAGTCATCCTCTACACCTTAAGGCATTAATTGTAAGTAATAACAATAATTACTATTATTTTTTATCTATTTATTTTCTTCCACTCAATTGTAGCTTCTGTAGGTAAATTTGTTAAGTGTATTCATCTATATACTCACCACATGTTTTTGAGCATTTTCATTTGTCATGTATTATGACACTCAGTACTGTAATGAGTATGAGATTGTATACCAGTGTATATACAACATGCTGCTGTTTCACTTCACCAGTTTTAGAAAACAAGATTTTCACTGTGAAATGCTTCCCATCTGAAAAATGGTATACATATCAGGACTCTATAAACAGATTCCCTCCTGCTTGATAACCAGATTTATTTAAAAACTCTTGATAATTTAACTTCTTGAATACTTTTATGATAACAAGCTAGAAAAAACAAAAACAAAAAACGTCCTTGCCAGAATTGCAGACTATGTGTTTTAAGTAAGGAGATAATGTAATACATTCAGTTAGCACTGTTCTTGGCATATTATAGTTCACTATAATTTGGCTTGCATGATTAATTGGATTAAAATATAACTCTTCTTGAAATTTGTGTATTTTTGAGTTAGTAAACTTTTTGTGTGAATATATAGCATACATAGGTATTATTGGTATATATCCTGGTATTTCTTTAAATACAAGAATTTAATAATGCAGATTTGAAAATATTAAGCCAATTATCCTTCAGGAGAATTTGGAAGGATAATACTAGCTTTAGGTGTGACACATTATGATTTTGCAAAGAACATCATATAATTTTTATTAATTTTTTGAATATTTCATGTTGTATCCACATCAAGTTTCAATGGATACATTCTGATATCAAAAAAACCTTGTTTTGATTGGAAGTAGAGGTGAGCATCACTTAATGTCTGTTGGAGCAAAGTCCAACTGCATACACAGCCACCGTCCAGTAAAGATGTTATTATTTTAAAAAGAGAAAGCAATTCTCCCTTTGTTTATTATGTTTGAAACCCAAACTGTAGTTCAGTATGCAGACTGACAAAAGAAGAATTTAATTTTGTAAAGGAATTGATAAGACAAAAATATTTGACCTAATATGACCAAATACGGTTTTAAGGGAGCTCTGGTGGTGTAGTGCCTAAGGCACTTGACTGCTAACCAGAAGGCTGGTGGTTCAAATCCGCCAGCCACTCTTCAGAAGAAAGGTTGGGCTATCTACTTCCATAATGATACTGCCTTGGAAACCAAAGAGGGGTCACTATAAGTCAGATCTGACTCCAAGACAGTGAGTTTGGTTTGGGTTTTAAATGGTTTTAAAGAACCAAGCCCAGACTCTTGCAGCCCTGGACTATGGGGTGGGACACAGGCAAGTGAGGTAGAAGACATGGCTTTGGGTAAGGCAGGTGGAATAGTGTGGGGCTGGGAATGTTCTGCTCTCTCCCCATTTGCTCTGCTTTGACAGCTGCCCGTCACCTACTGCTGCTGTCACCACCTGTTCCTCTTGCCCATTCCTCCTCTGGTCTCTACCACCAGCTCTATCAGCAGCAGGATGGCTATGAGGACAACTGAATGCAGGTTCCCATGAGGTTTTAATATGGTTTTCACACAACATCCAAATCACTTAACGTCCTATTTCACACACTGTATCATGGATGTTAAAGTAATGCATACCGGTATTTACAATTAGAGAATCTACTGTACTTAATAAGCAGTAAGTTCAGGCATACCATAATTTAGTAAGGAACAATCTACATATTAGGTCAAATATTTTTGTCTTATCAATTCCTTTACAAAATTAAATTATTCTTTTGTCAGTCTGCATACTGACCTACAGTTTGAGTTTTGAAAATATACTGGAATTTTACAATTCCTACAGTTAAGAAGTCAAATTCAATCAGTATGTGCATATTTTCACAACTCTCCCATCTGAAAATCACATGTTCTTTGTTTTGATGGACTATGATACAAATGGATAGATATTACTCTAGCTTAATATTCAAATAGGAATTGTAGATTATATGTAGTCTTTGCATGTATAAAGTCACTTAAAACAAATATTAGTGTTCTAAATTAATAAGTACATGGAAGGCTGATTAATACATATTTTTTTTCCCACTGAGAGAATATAGTATTTATTTTACCCTAAATTATACATACTGTATAATGAAATAAGGTATTACTTCATTGAATTTTGTTATTTTCTGAAAGGGTAAAATTAATTTTGATATGCACTCAAAATCACACAAAAAACAAATGCATAGTAAACACATATACAAAAGCAAAGATAACAAATTAATGAATGTAAACAAAATATGCCATCATATAGAGGAGCATTATATCATATAGAAAACTATGTTCAAAGATGATAGTATTTTAAATTTAAAAACAATTTTGAGTCATTAATGGGGATAAATATATGACGGTACACACACAATATGCACACCCATATATATGCACATAAAACACTGAAACACACACAAGCACGTATATATACATATATACATATGTGTACATACATATATGTATGCCTACTTACATGCATATATAGAAATGACAAAGCATAACATGAAAATGACAAAATTATTTTTAAGTCATTTGCCAATTTGTATTAATTAGTAGCAGCTGTCTGAAATATTCTATTCAAAAGGGTTCACCACTAAGTTTGGAAAGAACAGCATGTTGAATTACTAAAGCATGCCATGGACAAAAGAAAATTAATACTTAAGTAACCTTTGTTTACATTTATAATAAAATTTGATTCCTACTAAATTTCAGAATACTATAGCCAATCATTTAAAGTAATTGTAGATATCATCATAAGTGATAATGAAATTATGGCTTACTTTCTTTAGAGGGAAAGAAAAAGAACTAGAAAATGAAACACAGAAATGAACAAAACAGCAAATCACAACATTAACACCTAGTACCTACAGGAACACCACCAGGTGGAACCTATATGGAAATTAAACATGAAAAAAACTGAAAATACAAGATTACAAACACATATATAGTATACTAATGTATACTGGTAGCAAATAAAAACTAAACCATTTTGCAATACATTTAAACAAGCAAATTTCCCTAAGGT
>NW_006921705.1:1394605-1401582 GCF_000298275.1 Orycteropus afer afer | reverse complement strand
GAATTAACACAATTTATAAAGTATAATACCTTTAAGAGTATATTGAAGCACTTATACAGGTGAATTAGTTTACACATTTACACAGAATTATAACTAAGCCATTGCCTTTCTGCAAGCTAAATTTATAATCTTTATTATTGTTCTTTGTTATTTCTATATCCATAATTCAATAATCAAATTTTAGAGGCTCTACCACTGAGTACAAGGAGCTCAAGTGGCGTAGTGCCTAAGGCATTTAACTGCTAACCAGAAGGTTGGCGGTTCAAACCCAATCAGCCTTGGAAACCCAATAGGGGTCGCTATGAGTCAAAATTGACTCAACGGAAATGAGTTCGGTTTTTGGTTTACATGTATATGCTTTTTAGCACACTCTTGTGTCATCATAGTTTCAAAAGAATCCATAGACCAGCAGGTATTCAGTCATAAAGAAAAAAAAAAACTCACTGCCATTGAGTCAATTCTGACTCACAGTGACCCTCACTGGGTTTCTGAGGAGATAAATCTCTATGAAAGTACATTGCTGAGTCTTCCTTCTGCAGAGTGGCTGGTGGGTTTGAACTGCCAACCTGCTGGTTAGCAGTCAAATGCCTCAGGCACTACACCACCAGAGATCCTTTCCAATTATATAATGATATTAAATTAAGTAATAAAAAGTTCTGTAGAAATGCTGTTTAATACAGTAGCCACCAGCCACATGTGGCTTATTGATTATTTAAAATATAGCTAGACTGAGAAACTGACTGATTTTCTTTCTTTAACTTTAGTTAAAGTTAAATAGTCATACATGACTATTGAGAATCACAGTCACAAAATGTTTTTGTCATCACAAAATGTTCCATTGGACAGTGGTGGTTAAGAGGGAGAAATAGCTGAGTTACGACTTTTTTAATAGTAAGTGTCAGAAATCAAACTCAAACTGTATAAAATATTTTGGAAAATACCATGGTATCTCACAGAATCAAAGGAAAACTTTTAGGGATTAGGATAGCTCTGGATACCTCATAACCTAAAAGGCAAGAACTCAACAGGGTTCTTCTCTACTTGTTTCTGTCAGGATTCTTTCATTCTGTCTGAAAATGGGCTTTCTCCATGATGTCAACAAACTTAGCTACAATAGCCTCTATCTGAGGCAGATTCAACTAAACAGCAGCATGTCACATCCACCTCTTTAATATATGGAGCCAGAGTCTTCAAGCCCCATTTTTCCCTCATTAAATTCCTGGGAGGATTCTGAGTGGCCTGATATAAATTATCTGTCAATTTTTTGTACCAGTCACTGTAGCTAATGTGGTAAAATGCTTTGTTTTTCCTAACCTGGACCACTTCTCATTCATGATTCTAGTTTCAGTTCCAGAAAAGAAGACGACTATGATGTGTGGCATAGGGGAGTATCAGTATAAACATAGCCACTGGTTGAAATATGAGCTGGTCAAATGTTCTTAATGTTTTTTCTTTAATCCTAGACCATCAGACTGGAAGAAAAATGATCAAAATTCACACCCCTGTGCTGCCTTCATGTTTTTCATACTTAGTATTTAGAAAGATATATATATATTTTTTTGCCCTACCAGCCTGCATTAATGAAGTTTGCCTGCTGATTAGCAAGGAACTAAGGAACTCAGTTGCCTTAGTGGGTAAGACATTTGGCTATTAACCAGAAGTTCAGTGGTTCAAACCCACCAGCTGCTCTACAGGAGGAAGATGAGGCAATCTATTTTCGTAATGAGTTGGAATCAACTACATGGCAATGGGTTTGGTTTGTTTTTGGCTAATTAGCAAATCCCAAATGAAACATTAATTTCTTCCACACACTGAACAACCTGAAAGTGGAAAAAAAAATTGCTGAGTTCAAGTATATATATATATATATATATGATATCCTGGATTTTGAATTAAATAATAACACTTAGACTTTCATTTATATTGACAGTATTTGTTTTCTGTTCTATAATTCATATAACCATGTCTTTGTCACATTTCTTGTTAACATAATTATGACAAGTTACATGTTAACCAAACAAAAGCAACATAAAGTTAACTTACATCTTCTATGTCCTTGTCCAGAACTACAATTCTTAGAGGGGTGGTCATATTTAGACTGTCAGAAATAGTTGCTCCCACTGGGGCAGATTCTAGGATATAGCCTTGATAACTGGGCATTGTGAAATATGGGCTCTGATTGTTTTCATCCAATATTTCAATATGTAGGCTGGCAAAAGCAGGAAGAGGATGACCATTGTCCTGTTCTGCCTAAAGAAAAAAAGGAAAGAAAGACAAGGAAAAAGAAAAGGTTCAAAAATTTATATGTGATAGTATGCTTTTGGAGTGTCTTTTTTCATGCTGCATTTATTATCATTATAAAAAACAGAAATACAGTGCTTTAAAAATGAAAGGGCTCTTAAAAATCATAAAGAAGGAAATGAAAGTACAGACAAGTTTCATCAATTGGTTTATCTCCTGTGTTTAAACCAATGAGTATTTAAAAAATTTCACCACCACAAAGAATTATTGTATTTGTTACTGCATATTGTAAGAAGACATAACTGTGCTCAAATAATGTAAGACAGAAAAACCAGATGGGAAGATGTTTGACAAAATTGCTGATAAAATATTTAATAAAATACAGACAAAAAGATTGATAAAGCAAAAAAATACACATATATTATTGTCTTTCCATTCAATACTAATGATTAGGTGCCCAGATAATTCTTATTTTCACATAATAGTAATTTTATTACATAAAAGTAATAGATTAAGGCTACATTTATAGTCTGCCAAAATTCCCCAAAAACCTTTTAAAAGACAGAGATATTATTGTGATTTTTTTTATGGCTATAGAGATTCAAATATTATTTAACCAGATGTATGTTATTCAATGGGTCCCTGGAGAAGGATATCACACTTGATAAAGTAGAGAGCAGAAAAGGGGAAGACCCTTAATGAGACAGACTGACACAGTGGCTATATGACAATGGGCTCAAGTATAGCAGATATTATGGCGATGGCAGGGATTGGGCAGTGTTCTGTTGTATATAGGGTCACTGTGGGTCAGAGCTGGTTCGATGGCACCTAACTACAACAACAGCAATATGTCATTCAAGTAAAATCATTTCATGGGCTAGATGGTTGGTTGTTTTTCTGTTTCTTTTCTCTTTTTTGTTTTTACATTAATGACTCCTTTTATTTCTAATAAATTTTCTTTGGAAAACACAACATTGTTATGCTGTGAGTGGGGAAATATTAACCCTTGGATTTGTGTTTTTCAAAAAGAAATGTATCTTTCCTGATTGGGAAAAAAAAAGAAGTAAAATTATCTCAATTTGTAGATGATATTACCCTATGCATAGAAAATCAAAGAGTCCACAAGAAAACTTGCAGAGCTAATAAAAGAAAGTAGCAAAGTTGTAGAGTACAAGGTCAACAAACAAAAATCAGTTAGGTTTCTATACACAAGCAGTGAGATATCTGAAACAGAAATTAGGGAAAAAATTCAATTTACAATAGCATCTAAGAGAATAAAATATTTAGGGATAAATCTAATCAGTGATGTGAAGGACTTAAACATGAAAACTATAAACACCACTGAAAAAGATAAAAGAAGACTTAAATAAATGGAAAGATGTTCCATGTTCTTAGATGGAAGACTTAATACTGCTAAGATGTCAATACTACCCAAAGAAATCGATAGATTTAACACAATCCCTATTAAATTCCAACAGCTTTCTTTACAGAAATAGAAAAATCAATCCTCAGCTTAAATGGAATGACAAGAGGTCCCGAATACTAAAGCAATGTTGAAAGGGAAGTATAAAGTAAGAAGATTCATACTTCCTGATTTTAAAACATAGTATACAGCTACAACAGCCTGATACAGTAGACACATAGACTAATGGAATACAATTGGGAGTCCACAAATAAACCTACATGTTCTGGTTACCTAGTGCCACTCTGACAAGAAATACCACAAATGGGGTGGCCTTAATAAACAGGACTTTATTCTGTTACAGTTGGGAGGCATTAAGTCCAAGTTCAAAGTGCCAGGCTTTAGGGGCTGGGTGAAAGCCCCTTGACCTTGGGCTTTAGCTCTGCCTCTTGCTCCTGGCCCACTGAAGCTAGAGGCATCTCTTCACTCAGCGAGCTAATGGCTGCTGAGGCTAACAAGCCCAAGGTCAACAAATAAAACGGCACAGTCCCGATATTACCAAACCACATGGCAGGCCATTCATTCAAGCCCATTAAAGATCCCAAGGTCAGCAGAGCATGGCAGGCTGCTGAACAACAACACAGTTACATACAGGGTCCAAGCATGCCATAAGCTAGAGACTGTTCCCCAAAGCTTCTGCTTATATATAGGAAGCAGACCACATCCCTAAGGCAGCTACTCAGCTGCTCACAGTAGATTCCACCATGGAATTACCAGTCTCATCATGGGGAATACTACACATCCAGCTGCCCAGCCACTCAACCAGGCCTAGCCAAGTAGACACACAAACTTAACTACCACACCACACACCTATGGTCAGTTGGTTTTTGATAAAGGCATTAAGTCCATTTGAGGGGGAAAGAATAATTTCTTCAAAGAGTAGTACTCAGAAAATTGGATTTTCAAATGCAGAAAAATGAAACAGCATCCATGTCTTACACTGCACACACACACACACACACACACACACAATCATAATGGATTAAGGTCCTAAATGTGCAAGGTAAGGGCTCTCAGAAGAGGAAGAAGGCCTAGTTTTTGACAATGGATTATCTAATATGAGAGCAAAAGCACAAATGGAAAATGACAAAATAAATAAATGAGACCTCATAAAAATTAAAAACTTTTGTTCATTAAAAGACCATACCAAAAAAGTGAAAAACAAGCTATTGACTGGGAGAGTATTTTTAGAAGTCATATATTCTAAAAGAAGCTAATAACCAAAGCATATATAAAACTTCCACAACTTCATGACAAAAAGACAAATAAATAATCCAATCATAAAATGGCCAGAGTATTTGAATAAACATTTAACCAAAGAAGACATTGAAACGCACACCAAAACTTGAAAAAATTCTTGGTATCATTATCCATCAGAGAGATGTAACTCAGTACTACAATGAGATGCCATTTCACTCCACTGGGATGGCTATTCATAATGTTTTCCAGTACTATATCAGATAGTGTTTCACTGCTATTCATAAGGTTTACACTGGCCAATTTTTTTCAGAAGTTGATGGCCCTGTCTTTCTTCCAGTCTGTCTTAGTATGGAAGCTCCACTGAAACTTGTCCACCATGGGTGACCCTGGTGGAATTTGAAATACTGGTGGCATAGCCTCCAGCCTCATACAACATGTGAGCCACCGCAGCACAACACACTGATAGATCAGTGGTAGAAGTGCTTGGTCATATGCCAAGAAATTTGGAAAACAGTTACCTAACTGACTGGAAGAGATTGATATTTGTGCTCATTCCAAAGAAAGGTGATACAACAGAATGTGGAAATTATCAAATGATATCATTAATATCACACTCAAACAAAATTTTGTTGAAGATCATTCAAAAATGATTGTATCAGTATATTGACAGAGAACTTCCAGAGATTCCAGCTGGATTTAAAAGAGTACATAGAACAAAGAATATCATTGTTACTGTCAGATGGATCTTAGCTGAAAGCAAAGAATACCAAAAAGATGTTTACTTATGTTTTCTTGACTATGCAAAGACCTTTAACTGTGTGGATCATAACAAGTTATGGATAATATTCTGAAGAATGGGAATTTCAGAACAACATAATTGTTCTCATGAGGAAGCTGTACATAGACAAAGGGGCCAATGTTCAAACAGAACAAGGGAATACTGCATGGTTTACATATCATGAAGGGTGTGTGCCAGGGTTGTATCTTTCAAATACTTAACCAATCTGTATGTAGAGCAAATAATCTGAGAAGGTGGACTATATGAAGAAGAATATGGCATCAGGATAGGAGGAAGACTCATTAACAACCTGCAATATGAAAATGACATAACTTTGTTTGCTGAAAGTGAAGATGACTTGAAGCACTTATTGGTGAAGATCAAAGACTAGTCTTCTGTATGGATTACAGCTCAACATAAAGAAAACAAAAATCCTCAAAACTGGACCAATGAGCAACATCATGATAAATGGAGAAAGGATTGAAATTGCCAGAGATTTCATTTTACTGGGATCCACAATCAACACCCATAGAAGGAGCAGTCAAGACATCCTGCATCATATTCCACTGGGAAAATCTGCTGCAAAAGACCTGCTTAAAGTGCTAAGAAGTAAAGATGTTACTTGAAGACTAAGGTGCATCTGACACAAGCCACTGTATTTCCAATCACCTCATATGCATGTGGAAACTGGACAATGAACAAGGAAGACCAAAGAAGAGTTAATGCCTTTGAATTATGGTGTTGGTGAAGAATTCTGAAAATATCATGGACCTCCAAAAGAATGAACAAATTTGTCTTGGGTGAATTGCAGCCAGAATATTCCTTGGAGGCGAGAATGGCCAGACTTTGTCTCTTGTACTTTGGGTATGTGTTAGAAGGGAGCAGTTCTTGGAGAAGGATATCATGCTTGGTAAAGTGGAAGGGCAGAGAAAAATGGGAAGACACTCAATGAGATGGATTGACACAGTGGCTGCAATGATGGACTTAAGCATAGCAAGGATTGAGGGGATGGTACAGGACTGGCAGGACTGAGCAGTGTTTCATTCTGTTGTGTGTGGGGTTATTATGAGTTGAAGCTGACTTGATGATACCTAACAACAACAACAGGATGGCTAACACATATATATATGTATGTATTAAGCATAGGTACTGAAACAAGGCGTGCTTGTGCTTACTCACTGATCTGCACTGAACACTTTCCCTTGTTACCCTCCCAAGAGGGATCGGGTCTCCGGGAGCTAGGTAAGCACGGGCGGGATTGTGCTTAGTCTCCGGGAGCAAGGTAAGCACGGGCGG
>NW_006921705.1:1386628-1391201 GCF_000298275.1 Orycteropus afer afer | reverse complement strand
ATATATATATATATATATATATATATATATATATATATACACATACCAGAAAACAAGAAATGTTGGCAAGGATGCATGTAAATTGGAACATATATGCATTCCTGATGGGAATGAAAAATGGTACAGCCACTGTTGAGACCGGTGTGGCAGGTCCTCACAAAACTACTAATAGAATTATCATATGGTCTAGCAATTCTAGTCGTGGGTATATACCTAAACAACTTGAAAGAAGAGACTCAAAAAGATACTTGTATACCAAAGTTCACTGAAGCACTATTCTCAATAGTTGAAAGGTGGAAACAACATAAATTCCTATGAACAGATGAAAGGATAGACAAAATGTGGTACATACATAAAATGGAGTATTACTCAGACAGTAGGAGAAATGAAGTCTTGATTCATGCTACAACTTAGATGGGGTTTGAAGACAATATGCTGTGTGAAATAAACCAATCACAAAAGGACAAATATTGTATGACTTCATTTATATCTTTTTTAAAAAAGGAAGGCATATGTACAGTGACCAAAGTTTATTCATGTTTAACAGGAGCAGGAGGGAAAAAGAAAAGGAGACTTATAATGGTGATGGAAAAATTGCATTGATTAAGTAAAGTTTGCATAGCTGATTATTGTAACTGCAGTCAATAAGTTGAACAACTGCAAAAAGTTAAATTAGCAAAAGTTGTGTGATATATATATATAAGAGACAGAGCTGGTGGAACCCAGGTAAGACGAGACAGACAGTTCCCAGACCCAGACTTGGGAAGCAGGGCAAGAGCTGGGGATGAGGCAGAGCCACGGGAACTCAAGTAAGGGAAGGCACACAAGCCCCACACCCAGATGTGGGAAGTGGGGGAAGAGCCTGGGACAAGGCAAAGCCAAGGGACCCAGGTAAGGGGAGGGAGAAAAGCCCCTCACTCAAGAGGCAGGAAGTGGGGGAAAGCCAGTGATGACAGAGCTGTGGAATCCAGGGATGGGGAGAGTGGAGAGGTTTCAAACAGCTAAGGGAGACATAATTGTCTGTCAGGTTGTTGTACTGTGGGGGCTTGTGTGTTGTTGCAGTGAGGCTTGAGGCTGTGCCACCAGTGTCTCTAATGCCAGCAGGGTTGGACATGATGCACAGGCTTCAACACAGTTTACAGACTGAGATAGACTAGGAAGAAGGAGGAGGCCATCCACTTCTCAAAGAACTGGCCAGGGACAACCTTATGAATAGCAGAGATACATTACTAGGCAACTTTAAGAAAAGCTCTGAAACATTTTCCAATACAGTGCAGGAAGACCAACCCTGTAGGTGAGAAGGCACTCAAAATACAAGTGGGAAAGAGCTGCATCATCAGAGTAGAACCAATTTTAATGATATAGATAAGGACTTCCATTTGTTGATGTAGCATGACTCAAAATGAGGAGAAACAGCTGCAAACATCCACTAATAATCAGAACATGGAGTATACGAAGTATGAATCTAGGGAAACTGGAAGTTGTCAAAAATGAAGTGGAATGCATAATGACTGACATCCTAGGCATTAGTGAGCTGAAATGGACTGGTTTTGGCCATTTTGAATCAGATGGCCATATGATCTACTATGCAAGGAATGACAGTTTCAAGAGGAATGGTGTAGCATTCATCTTCACAAAGGATGTTTCAAGATCTGTCCTGAAGTACAATGCTGTCAGTGATAGGATAATATCCATACGCCTACAAGGAAGTCCAGTTAATTCTATGATTATTCAAATTTATGCCCCAACCAACAAAGCCAAAGATGAGGAAATTGAAGATTTTTATCAACTTTTGCAGTCTGAAATTGACCACACATGCAATCAAGATGTGTTAGTTGTCACTGGTGACTTGAATGCAAAATTTGGAAACAAAGAAGAATCACCGGTAGTTGGAAAATTTGGTCTTGGTGACAGAAATAACACTGGAGACTGTATGATAGAATTTTGCAAGACCAATGACTTATTTATGGCAAATACCTTTTTTCAACAACACAAACAGCAGCTTTACATGTGGACTTCACCAGATGGAGTACACAGAAGTCAGACTGACTACATCTGTGACAAGAGGCAATGAAAAAGCTCAGTACTTTAGCCAAAACAAGGCCAGGAGCTGATTGTGGAACAGATGATCAACTGCTCATATGCAAGCAAGTTCAACCTGAAGTTAAAGACAATTAAAACAAGTCCTCAAGAGCCTAAATATGACCTTGAATATATCTCTCCTGAATTTAGAGACCATCTAAAGAATAGATTTGATACATTGAATACCAATGACTGAAAACCAAAATTATGGGATGACATCAAGAATATAATCCATGAAGAAAGTAAAAGGTTATTAGAAAGATGAAAAATAAAAAAAGACCAAAATGGATGTCAGAAGAGACTCTAAAAATTGCCCTTGAGCCGAGAGTAGCTAAAGGAAATGGAAGAAATGACAAGATAAAAGAGCTGAACAAAAGGTTTCAAAGAGCAGCTTGAGCAGACAAAGCCAATTACTATAATGAAATGTGCGAAGAGCTGGGGTTAGAAAAACAAAATGCTCGGCATTTCTCAAGCTGAAAATTGAGGAAAAATTTAAGCCTTGAGTTGCAATATTGAAAGATTCTCTGGGCAAAATACTGAAAGATGTAGGAAGTATTAAAAGAAGAAGGAAGGAATACACAGAGTCACTGTACCAAAAAGACCTGGTCGATCTTCATCCATTTCAGGAGATGGCATATGATCAAGAACCAGTGGTACTGAAGGAAGATGTTGAAGCTTCACTGAAGGAACTGGCAAAGAATAAAGCTCCAGGAATTGATGGAATATCCATTGAGATGTTTCAACAAACAGATTCCCCACTGGAGGCACTCACTCAGTTACACCAAGAGATTTGGAAGACAGAAACCTGGCCAACTGACTGAAAGAGATCCATATTTGTACCCATTCCAAAGAAAGGTGATTCCACAGAATGTGGAAATTAACAAACAATTATCATTAATTATCATTAATATTGCATGCAAGTAAAATCTTACTGAAGATAATTCAAAAATGGTTGCAGCAATATATTGACAAAGAACTTCCAGAAATGCAAACTGGATTCAGAAGAGGATGTAGAACTAGAGATACCATTGCTGATGTCAGATGGGTCTTGGCTCAAAGCAAAGAATACCAGAAAGATGTTTACTTATGTTTTGTTAACTATGCAAAAGCATTTGATTGTATGGATCAAAACAAATATTGGGTAACATTAAGAAGAATGGGAATTCTAGAACACTTAATTGTACTCATGAGGAACCTGTACATAAACCAGGAGGCTGTTTTCTGAACAGAACAAGGGAACACTGTGTGGTTTAAAATCAAGAAGGGAGTGTGTCAGGCTTGTATCCTTTCACCATACTTATTCAATCTGCATGCTGAGCAAATAATCTGAGAAGGTGGACTATATGTAGAAGAATGTGGAATCAGGATTGGAGGAAAATTCACTAACAACCTGTGATATGCTGATGACACAACTTTGCTTGCTGAAAGTGAGGATGGCTTGAAGCATTGATGATGAAGATTGAAATATACAGTCTGCAGTATGGATTACATCTCAATATAAAGCAAACAAGATCTTCACAACTGGACCTAGAAGCAGCATCATGATAAATGGAGAAAAGATTGAAGTTGTCAAAGACTTCACATTGCTTGCTTCTATAATCAATGCGAATGGAAGCAGAAGTCAGGACACCAGATGATGTATAGCACTGGGCAAATCGGCTGCACAGGACCTTTTTCAAGTGCTGAAGAGAAAAGATGTCTCCTTGAGGACTAAGGTGCACCTGACACTAGCTAATGTATTTTCAATCGCCTCATATGGATGTGAGATCTGGACAATGAATAAGGAAGACCGAAGAAGAGTTGCTGCTTTTGATTTGTGGTGCTGGCAAAGAATGCTGAAACTACTATGGACTGCTAAAAGATCTAACAAATCTGTCCTGGAGGAATTGCTGCCAGAATGCTCCTTGGAAGAGAGAATGGCCAGAGTATATCTCACCTACTTTGGTCATGTTGTAAGAAGGGACTGTTCCCTGGATAAGGATGTCATGCTCAGTAAGGTGGAGGGTCCATGAAAGAGAGGAAGGCCCTCAATAAAATGGATTTACAGAGTGGCTGTGACTATGGGCAAGGATCGTGGAGTTGGCGTGGGACAGGGCAAGCTTTTGTTCTGCTGTGCATAGGGTCGCTATGAGTCAAAAATGACTTGATGGCACCTAACAACAACAACCACTATATCTCTGTGTGTGTGTGTGTATACACACACATAAACATATAAAACCAAACTCACTGCTACCCCCTTCCTTTGGGTTTCTGAGGGTGTAAATCTTTATGGAAGTAGATTGCTCAGTCTTCCTTCTGTGGAGTGTCTGGTGGGTCTGAACCACCAGCCTTCTGGTTAGCGGTTAAATGCCTTAAGCACTGCACCACCACAACTCCTTGCACACACACACACACACCCAGGACATTAGATGACGTGTAGCATTGGGAAAGTCAACTGCGAAGGAACTGTTTCAAGTGCTGAGGAGCAAGGATATCTCCTTGAGGACTAAGG
>NW_006921705.1:1378067-1386188 GCF_000298275.1 Orycteropus afer afer | reverse complement strand
ATATATATATATATATATATATATATATATATACATACATACATACACACACTGAGGCTGCTTATGTAAAACCATAATCTCATGGATTTGGTTCCTTGGTTTGATGTTTAGCTTCCTAGTTTCCTGAGACACCCCAGTTAATTGGTCTAAAAATATATTGAAGGCTTCTGTCCTACATCATCGTTCATTGCATAGTGTCTGGGATCTTAAAAGTTTCAAAGGGGCCATCTAAGACTCAACAATTATTTCCCTTTAACCTAGAACAACATAAGAAGGAGGAGAATCAGGAATAGGAGGAGGATATGGAATGTGTGACTAATTGCCTCCATGAACAACTGTCTCCTTTGTCATGATATTAGAAGAACTGGATAGTGACTTGCTACTAAGACTGAACATTTTGTTAAGTTTCCATAAAAGAATTTTGATCACAAGGGGGGCAATGTAGAACAGAATTTCAAATCAAATTCTTATGGAGTCTAGACACTTTGGAACTGTGGAGGTTGAGTGAACTGCTGAAATAATCTTTAAAACTCAAAACAAAAATATCCCCTGAAGTCATCCTAAAACTGAACAATTTAACTTAACAAGTAAAAAAGTTTTGCTTTGAGAAAATTGTTCTCTGAAGAAGTATCAGTATGGGATCTAATTGACAATGTTGTCATTGTTGTTATGTGCCATCGAGTCAAACCCGACTCATAGTGACCCCTCCTTGGGTTTCTGAAGCAGTATCACTACGGAAGTAGAATTGCCCAACCTTCTTTCCGAGGAGTGGCTGGTGGGTTTGAACCGCCAGCCGTCTGGTTAGCAGGCAAGTGTCTTAACCACTATGCTACCAGAGCTCCTAATTGACAATAGCAAACTGAAAGGTTACTTAGGAACCTATCAAAAAATGTGTACAAAAGATATATATCTTACCACAGAAGAACCCAAAGAGATTAATTTAATTGTAATTTACTTATAAAAAATCTCCTACCAATTTTAGAAGAAACTGCTGATGTACTAGGAGCTTTGTTGGCACAGTATCTAAGTCATACAGCTTTATTTAAATAGATTTTTCTGTCATAAAATTTTAGCTGATGTTTTTCCCCATTCTTGGAGTAGTTGTATGTTAAAACCAACTTAAAATGAGAGTAAAATATTTTATATTAAATTCAAGAGTTCTTTGCTAGGTTAAATTGTAAAATTTTGGTTATAAGAATTTATAGATAGTTCAGCTAGATACCTCTGATTGTCCTAACTAAAACATCTAGAAGATGATTGTTTTTTTACTTAATTCTAATTTAGCATTTAGTTAAATTGCAATCTACCATTTTCTTCATTAATTGAAGGTAATAACAAACTGTAGTAATATTTGGCAGTATTGATGACTTTGCACCAAATGGAATAATAATATTACATATTATTATTAATACTGAGGATATTTTGAAATACAATTTTGCTAATTACTAATTTGAAATTATGTCTTAATAAACTCACTACCAAATAATATCTTATAATAATTTGATAAACAGCTACTTATATTTGTTTTAAAAAATAATTTGATATGTATTTCAATATAGTAGATATGTTTTGTAATATTATGTAGTTTATTTTATGCATTTAAATTATTATTTGATAGCAGACTGTAAAGGAGTTTATGCCACTAACTATTTATGTACCCTTGCCCTGCACTAAGGAGAACAGCGTTGCAATAATGTGTGTTTCTATATGGAATTATATTCTTTTCTTCGCACATAACTATGTATGTCTCTGACACTATCACTATGGATAAGCTATTTGTGCAACCAGCAGTCCTGATTAATTTGAGCCGAGCCATGGATATTCTTCTAGGAGTTCCCTCTGTGACACAGAGCAGGTTTCCTGGAGACAGCTGACCATGGCACGAAGTACAGTTTATTGCTAGAAAACATTTTTCATTGTGTGAAACTAATTGGTCCACATGAGGTTCCAACCCAATGACCTTGTCCTGATTAAAGCAGAGATGCTCTGCATGGCCTTTCTAGATTTTGTGCAAGTCATTCTGAATAGGACTTTTCCTCTCCTCACACCCTTTATGTATGTGTTTTTTATCTAATTATTTATATAGCATTTATTGAATTAATATTTATTATTGCTAATTTTATAATTGCTCCCCTTCTCTACAACGCGCACGTGCACACACACACACACACACACAAGTTATGGATGGTGAAGAGGATTTAAAAAGCAAAATTATGTAACAGTGAAGGAAGCTTAAAATTTACGTTCGGCTCATGTATTGTTAATTTTTAGTTTCATCTGTGAAGCTGGTGAAAAGATGTGTTATTTGCATGATGGAAACAGAATGATCCAAGGAAAAGATAAAGAAAATGAATTATATCCATGGAAACAATGTATTTAATTCTTTATATTCTTTTCATTTTAAAAATAACACATGAAAGCTTTTGTCTGCTATTGTCTTGACATTATTTTGTTGTTAGTAAGGACTATTTTTTAACTGCTACTATGTATTTTATCCTATGTGAGGTATCTGACTTCAAAGCTCATTTTCTTAACCCCTATCCATTTTCTAAGGCACTTGACTGCTAACCAGAAGGCTGGCGGTTCAAACCCACCAGCCACTCCTCGGAAGGAAGGTTGGGTATTCCTACTTCCGTAGCGATACTGCCTTGGAAACCCAAGGAGGGGTCGCTATGAGTCAGGGCCGACTCGATGGCAAATAACAACAACTATCCATTTTGCCTTTCTAGATGTTAAAATATATATTTCTGTATTGATGGAGAAACAGAAGGGTTAGTTTTACATTCAGGTACACAGCATGTAAATAAATGCCAGACAGACTTAGAGCCTAGGCTTACATCTCCTTATTTGTAAAAGGTCACACAGAGACTTTTACTACATGTTTCTCTGATTTAGAAAATGCAAATGAATATCAAATGTAACATGGATGGTAGAAATTAGTAAGAAAAAAATATTAATAGCATAGACACTCCTCACTGAATTAGAAGGAAAATTTGGAATTCAAAGCAATATAATACTAGTACATTTTGCTCTTTAATGGGCCCATTATGTCAAACTTGTCACCCAATCCTCTCATACTCTGTATGCTATCCATATAACTTCTCAAAAATCTAGCTTTTTCTATTCCTTTGTAATCATTAGTGACAGAGATGACAAAGCAAGGCAAGTGAAACAAAGTGATAGTTTTAAAAATCATTTACTCATAATATAACCTTATTTATGTCTACAAAATCTGTCACTAGAAGTTAAATATTATATTTAAAAGCCAGCTTGATTGGAGAATTTCTGGGCATGAATCCTATTTCCCACTAATGGCCCTAAAGTGAAGAAGTACAAAACCAAAAAAGAAGAACAAAAACAGCACATTACCTAGTTACTTTGAAGAGTAAAATCCTGGAGAAAACAAACCACTAAATGTTTAATATTAAAGCAGGTGAATATCAATAATCTCCGAATTCCTTGCACCAGAAGACTCAGACAACAGAATAACTTTTACTGCTAGCTGGTGACAAGCAATTCGACAAATCCCATGATCTTTAAAATGAAACCTTTTAAGTATACAGTAAAGAAACAAAAAATCGAAAGACCATCAGGGATGTTAAACTCTAGGAAAAAGAACAAAAATGAATTTCTTTTACTAGAAAATCAGGAATTATTTATTGTACCTCCATAGAACACTCTTTTTTGTTTTTGTGTGATTGTCTTTGTCTATCCATGAGGAGTCTAGTCCTCTTGTCTCAATTTTTCTAGAGCCCACTTCAGTCAGGATTGTATCCTCATATATAGGTTCTCTTGTCAAAATCACAATTACATCTGTATTACTGAATGCAATATTAATTTTCAGTCTTCATCTTAGTTGACCTATTAACAGTGTTTAAAATACTTTAAAAAAACAAAACAAAAGTAATTTTCCAAGATAACACTGTCTTGTGGTTTTCCTCCTATCTCACTATATATTTCTTTCTCATTCTCCTTTGCTGGTCTATCTTTTTTTCCTGACTTCTTAAAGTTGGAGTCACCCAGGGCTAAGGTCTCCATACTCTTCTTCATACTCATTCCCTTACTGATTATATCAAGCCTCATGGCTTTAAGTATGTCACTACCCTAATGGCTCCCAATTTTATCTCTAACCTGAATTTCTTCTCTAAATTCCAGAATGTATATTCTACTATGTACTTAATAACTCTCCTTGGGCATATTATAAACATTTCAAACATAATCTCTCCAAAAAGGAAATTCTGATCTCCCTTTTCACAAACCTGCTCCAACCATAGTCTTTCCCACTTGATTGGCAGCTATAGTTTTCCAATTGCTATGGCAAAAAACTCAAAATCTTCTTAACTCCTTATTCCCTTTCACACTTCACATGTAATCTATGAGGAAATTTTATTGATTATAACTTCAAATTGTATATAGAATCTAGTTACTTCTCACCTCACCTACTGCTCCCACTCCAATCTAACCCACCATTAACTCTTACTTGAATTATTTAAACTTCTAGGTTGGCTTTATCTTGACCAAGAGATTATGTTCATAATTGTAGCCCAAAGATTTTGTTAAGCAACAGTCTGATCATTTTTCTAAAAAACTCTTCAATGATTTCTAATTTGCCTCAGGCCCTATAGGGCCAAAGCTCCTGTTACTTTTTTCATATTACTCTCGCTCTTACCCAATATGCCCTAGCCATACTGTCTTTCTGCTGCTCTACTAAAAAACAGGCTCATTCTTGCTTCACAACTTTTGCATTGATTGTTCCTACTACCTCAAATGATCTCCCCAAGATGTCCACAAGAAAACAAACTAGACCCACTTCCAAGGAGTCAATTCTGACAAAAATGTCCATATGGCTCAAATATCACTTCCTCCACAAGGTCCACTTTAACTACTTCATTTGAATTACAACATACACTCCCACTGGAATCACTGCTTTTTTTTTTTTTATAACACATGGGGGGAAAAATCCACTGCCATTGAATGGATTCCAACTCATAGCAACCCTATAAGACAGAATAGAATTTCCCCATAGGGTTTCTAAGACTAAATTTTTACAGTATCAGACTGCCTTATCTTTCCCCTGTAGAGCAGCTAGTGGGCTCAAATTGCCAACTTTTGGTTAGTAGCCAAATACATCAATCACTACACCACCAGAGCTCTTTCATAGCACTTAGCACCTTCTAAAATATTTCATAATTGTTTATTTATTGCATTTGTCATTGTTGGATGAATTCTTTTAGATTGTAACTCCCTAAAGAGCAAGGATTTGTGACTATTGTGCTAATACTTATTTTCAAAGCTTAGAACTATCTCTGGTATACAGAATAGTTAGTCAATATCCACACTTCTCCAATTTTAGGACTTTGAAAAATTTGATACGAAAAAAATAATATAAGAAGAAAGCCAAATTTATTGTAACTCAAAGTAGATTATTTAGTAGTATTAATACAGTTTTGAGGAGGAGCTCTGGTAGCATAGTGCCTGAGGCATTTGACTGCTAACCAGAAGGCTGGTGGTTCAAACTCACCAGCCACTCCTTGGAAGGAAATTTGGGCAATCTACTTCCATAGTGATACCACCTTGGAAATCCAAGGAGGGGTCGTTATCAGTTGGGTCCAACTCCCATGGCAAATAACAACAACACTATAGTCTCGACTGTAAGCCACTATTTTTCACTTCATTTATTACTATTATTAAAAATAAGGAAAAAGAATCAGCAGATTGGGAGTAGGGCAGAGGGAAAAAATTATGATATATGCAAATTTTAGGTACTTAGGAAAAAAAAAAGGCATATATAATATATCCTGAAAGCATGTAATGACAAAAGATAAAATTAGTGTTGGCAGGGACTCTCAAAATAGGATATAAGGCTACTACTGTATACTAATGCTATTTTTTTCCCCATCCCTCTACCCTACCCTATACCCTTTCTATCTTCCTCTGCAGTAAAGCCTTCAATGTACAAATGATGTAATTTTTAACCTTGTCTTTTTCTGGCAAACTACAGGCTCCTTATTTACCTTGATAGGAAACTAGCAGGTTCTTCCAGTTACCAATGATTCATATTCATCCCTTTATCCTTTTATTTCTAATTTTAAATTCAACTTTTAACAGTGATGAGAGCTTGCTTTGGAGGAATATGGTTAGAGGACTAAATTACACATACGTTCTCTTTTTTTTTCCATTGAAAATTGCATTTGTTTAACATTGTTAAAATGTTTAGTTAACCTTTCGACCAATGTGTTTTTATATTAACAATATTATTAGTTTATAACTTTTTAATAGCTAGCCATTTAGACATGTTTGCAATGGCATGCAAAATGAAGTCTGTACTTAAATTGTGAAAGGTCATGTTTATAGAAGTTCCCCAAAATCCAACTATGTCAATTCACTGTTATTCAGTTCTATTACATATGGAAAGTGAATATTTGTGAAATTTGGGTTGTAGAGTCATCTGTAGCATTAATTTGTAATAGTAAAAAATAAGATCCAATAAAGTCTTAAGATTCTGATTAACAGTATAAAAATCTAATTATAGAAAGTTCAAAAGAACATACAAAACTAATCTATGCTGTTAGAATCAAACAGAAGGGATTGCTGTGTATGAGGGGAGGTGGTAATGATGATAAGGTAAGGGGAACATCTAGGATGCCAGTTTCATACAAGCATACTTCAGAAATGTGAGTTCAGTTCCAGAGCACCGCAATAAAGCAACTATCTTAATAAAGTGAGTTACATGAATTCTTTGGTTTCCCAGTGCATATAATAGTTATGTTTACACTATACTGGTCCATTAAGTGTGCAATAGTATTATCAAAATGTTTGAAATATTGTGAGAATTACTGAAATGTGATGTAGAGACATGACATGATCACATGCTGTTGAAAAAATGGCACTGATTTGCTCAACACGGGGTTGCCACAAGTCTTCAATTTGTGAAAAATTACACAGTATCTGGGAAACACAATAAAGCAAAGCCCAATAAAGTTAAGTTTTGCCTGTATACATTTGTATACATGGTAGCTCTGGTGACGTAGTTCCTAAGGCGCTTGACTGCTGACCAGAAGGCTGGAGGTTCAAACCCACCAGCCACTCCTGGGAAGGAAGATAGGACAATCTACTTCCATAGTGATACTGCCTCGGAAACCCAAGGAGGGGTCTATAAGTCGGAGATGACTCAACAGCACATAAGAACAACAACAACATTTGTATATACACACATACATAGCATATATACAACATATATTTAAATATACACATCACTTAATGTCCATTCTAGCAATGTTCAGTCACATATATGTCCGTGGTCCTCTAAGGTTATAATAGAGTTCAGAAATCCCCATGGACGAACAGGATATAGTGGAAGTATTCTGCTAAGTATGAGATCCCATCTGTTTCTCACTAGTTCTCTAGATCTTTATCTGTGAGGGTCCTGGGGCAGAAGGAGGAGGGGGTTCCTGCTTCCATCCAGCTGCCAGTCCCACCATGACGCCTCATTCAAGGGACCTTGAAGTTGCTGCTAGAGCCACCAGAGGAGATTCCCTGTCAAGGCTGTTGCCCAGTCAGCTGACTGCCCTGTGTGGCTCATCTTGCAATAGCATCTGGGGGGCTGCGGTGGTGGTGGAAGGAGGAGTTGGAAAGAGAGCCAGGGGCTGAGGCAGAGGAATGGTACTGGTGGGTGGGGCTGGGAGAGATGAAAGCTTATTGGGGGTTCAGGGAAGGTAGGCATGGGGGAAGGAAGGGGGACCAGAGTGTGGCCGGCTGGGCGATGAATGCACAATGGATGAGCACGGGCTCTCAGCTCTCAGAGACAGCATCTACCAAAGGGGAGGTGGTGCACAGTCAAAATTTTCATGCAGTACTTCCATGTGGCTATGGGTTGCAGGTCCCAGTCCTAGCAGTGACAATCCTGCACACTTTTCTCTTGTGTATAATATGGAGTTTGCACAGAGTCCAAATAACATAGTGTCCTGTTTCACAGATTATCTTGGACCTTTAAGGGACACATAATTTGTGCAAATATACAAATATAAAATCTGGGAGCTGATTATGATTAGTTTAACTTTGTGACACTCATCAAGATGTATACATATGATTAGTGTACATTTCTGTATGGAAGCAGTATTT
>NW_006921705.1:1349594-1377967 GCF_000298275.1 Orycteropus afer afer | reverse complement strand
AAAAAAAAAAAAAAACAGAATATAGACACCCAAGGCCTCATAGTACAGATGAATGAATAAAACCTGATTTAGGAAAGGGTGTGAAAAATTAATATTATTAAATACTTAAACATTACAGATGCTTGCCTCTTCAAATAATTATTAAGGCAGTCCCAAAATGGACTCAGCTCTTTTATGTTCCAGTATTCTCAAACACATCCTATGTTTTCCAAACCCTGCTTCATGTCTGCTGCCTTAAAATCACCTGAGATAACTATTAAGGAAGATATTTGGAGTTTCTATCAGCATCTCTGATATATGTTTATTTGTTTAATTATTATTTTATTTTACTTTGTTTTGAATCAAGAGCCAATTGGATGGCAGCTAGCAATTACATGTCCTGTCAGGTTCCCAAGTGACTCTAATGTATGACTAGCTGTGAACCTTTAGTGTTTTAGAAATTATATCATTACCTTGATTAAACAGGTAACCTTTAAATCTACCTTTCAAAAATGTCCACCAATCAAGTGTCCCCTGGGAATGAGTTGGGACTGGCAGATTGACTTTCCTCACACAGGACTGAAGATATTTTTTTTACATTAAAAAGTCAGGTGAACCTGTTAGGCCAACCTCTATTCTGTTGTTGTTGTTGGTTGTTGTTGTTATGTGCCGTCGAGTCGCCCCAACTCATAGCGACCCCTCCTTGGGTTTCTGAGGCAGTATCAACTACAAAAGTAGGATTGCCCAACCTTCCTTCTGAGGAGTGGCTGGTGGGTTTGAACCGCCAGCCTTCTGGTTAGCAGTCAAGTGCTTTAGCCACTATGCTACTATTTTAGTCTCTTATAAAAATAAATGTTACTGCTTTTTACCTTTGACTAAAGTCTCCAATTTTAATTTAGACTTGAGGGAAGTAGACCAGAGGAACCTAGCTTAGTAAAGGCGTTCTTCATAGCATCCTGCAAAGCCCATTAGAGCTCTGCAAGGGCACAGAGGTCAAAGATCCTTTGCTAGCATAAGGTTATTTTGCCTTTCTGTCTTTGTACATATATTTTTCTTTACAATATGTTAGGACTCTGGAAAGCCTGTGTTCCCTGAGTCAAAGATCATATTAATATTTTCAGCTAATTAATAATTTAAAAATTAATGTATTCCATTGCTTCTTAACCTTTACCACAGAATTCTACAGCCTTAAAACTTGCAGAAAACGCCTTTATTTAAATTTTAATATTCTAAAAATTAAAGAATGCATAAGGAGTTTGACAGTAACTATATATATGACAGCTATTAAAAATACTTGAGAACTTATAAAACCATGCAATTAGTTATTAGATAAAATGCAAATAGTATTGCGTATTATACAACTTATTTGAAAGACCTTAAGTACAGAAAAATGAGAACATCCTTGGTTGGAAATAATTTTTCTCTTTTTTAAAAAAAGCTATCTTCACTAGGCAGAATATAAGCAATGCACTCTCAAAAAGGCCTGCAATATGACAACAAAATAATATTGACACACTTCTCACCTTGGTGAAGCATTTAATAAAATGAAATATATTTTATCTTCACATGAAGTAAGAGTGTGATTCTATTTATAATTTATTGCAATGAAAACATGAATTCTTGAAACTCCCAATATAACCTTTCAATAATAAAAATCTTTCTCTTTGCCTAGAGTTTAAGATACAGACTGAAAATAGAATGACAAAAGCAATTTTGAATTATTTAAAGAAGAAAAACCCAGTTGCTGTGGGACATACCACAGATTCAGAAAACGCTTGCTAATTACTGATATACGTCAAAATATTTGGCTGGTAATTTGAATGCGGGAATCATCTTAGTTATAAATAGCAGGGGCCCCTGGAGACAAAATCGTAATAGTGCTAAAGTAGTAACATTTCCTAAATCTCTTCTAGCTCGTGTTTTATTCCCCTTATTTTGCCTTGTCGCTCTTCTCTACAACTAGCAAAGCTTTTCAGCCTATGCTGGATTCTGATGCTATCCTCACAATGTTTTCTCTCAACTAGGAGATAACCCCACAAAGGTGCTATCTGTGAATTGGCTTAGTGCAATGGCTCATCCTGGAATTTTTTCAATTTAAAAAATAATTAAAGGGCAAAATAATTCTATCTTTGAAAGGGTTATTTTCCAGAAGCTGGAAGGTAATGAAAGTGAAAGGTTAATATTTTTCTTTGAAGTACATAAACCGTGGATGTGCCAGGCTGTTCCTGAGAGGAAAATAATTGGCAAGCCTTCCTAGCCTACATGTATTTTGACATGCCTGTTCATTTTCCTTTGCAACAACCAATCTTTATGAAGAAAGATTTCTTGGGAGGAAGCATGTGGGAGGCCTAAGGTAGTTTTTGAGTGTGAAGGGTCGTGTAGTGGGGAGATGTGGCAGAGACCACTCAAAAGTAGCTTTCATTTGAACACTATATGGTAGTTAGATTTGCTGTTGTAGAGTTACAATGACCTTTGCAGACAAAAGAGCCTTGTCAAAATCAAGGTAGTGTGACACGAATGGATAAATTACCTTTCTCCTTACACGTAGTTATAGGTGACCTTGTGAGGAAGGAAAGAAGCCAAATAAAATATCACCTGTGTGTGTCTTTCGTCAACTTGCACATTTGGATAGGCACTACATTCAACTGCTGTGTTCTATTTCTGTTCTAACTATAACCCAACTGAACAAATAAAGTGATGAGACAAGAGGATGCCATACATTCTTACCTTTTATTCATTTCTATTACTACATTCATATAAAGGAGCTCTGGTAGCATAGTGCCTAAGGCACTTGACTGCTAACCAGAAGGCTGGTGGTTCAAACCCACCAACCACTCCTCAGAAAGACGATGGGGCAATCTACTTCTGTAGTGATACTGCCTCAGAAACCCAAGGAGGGGTTGTTATGAGTTGGGTCTGACTCAACAGCACATACAACAACAACATAACTGGCATTAAGAACTAATTAATTTAGCCTAGTATTTTCAATTTTTAGAAATAGGAAGAAATAAAAGAATAGTGTTCTTCTTTAGGAAATAAATATATTTCACGTTCAAGTATAATTTTAAAAGAGTAGAATATAAAACTAAAATAAAAGATAAAGATTTAGCAAATGTATCAAATTCATCAATGAATTTCAAAAAGCTTATTAGTTTCTTAGAAATCTGTGGAATAATTATTATTTATTACTAATAACAAACAATGCTTGAAATTTCTGTGGAAAAAATTTACCCTCAAATGTACAGGAATTTCAACATAATTGACTCAGTCTTCCTCAAACTAGACAACTTGCTATTGGGGGAATGAAGGTAACCTTACCCTTTATCTGCTGAACTCAAGTGTGTGTGTTTCATACCTTAAATATTAAATTAAAGAATAAGACTAGAAATTCATGGCTATTTCCAGAGACATAAGGGCATGTCACCCATACCATTTATATCATTTCCTGTGATCTGGTAAAAGCAGCTGTATTTCTGTTTGTTTGAATTTTTGTTTGTAATTTCTCCTAACTCTGAGTCATTGATGACTTCTGTTCAGTCGCTTCATACTACAGCAAGAAAAATAGTAACCTATACTGTAAAATCTCCTTAAAATGATTTAAAGAATTTTAATTGTTGATTTATTTTTCATTTTCATTGGAGATTTCATCCTTTTTATTCTGAGAAGTGATGGATTATGATCTTTGACTTGCTATCCATTCTGTTTGATCTTGACACCTGTGACCTTCCAACTTTACAAAGTTCTGTTGAGAATTAATATAGGGGATAAATTGTAAAGTAACATGAAGACAATATAGAGCAGCATGATCATTTATTTATTTGTTTTAAAAGAACTCAATTGACAACATGGGAAGAAAGATCTAGTGGTGGACAAAATGCAAGGAGCTGAGACTATGATTTGAGAGAGATCCCTTACGTGAGATGACATAGGGCCATGAGGATGACAGCCAGACAGTCTCAATGGGAATGGAGAATGGGGAAGATATTGAAGAGAAATTCCAGAGGTATCTATTTAGGGCTTGATAAATGATTGGATAAGGAGACGTAGGAGAAAGGATCCAATGGAACTAGGAGATTCTAGCCTTGGTGAGTAGCCAGTGCTACTTTTATTATTAATTGAAAGAAGGAATCAAGAGTAGAAGTGTTTAGTTTCGTTTATTCAATATTAGGAATAGTTGTCCAACTAGGAATTGAAAATATGGGTGTAGAATTTAGAAAGAAAGACTAAATGTATAATTTCCACATTTGTGATTTCTTTGAAGTAGAGCTTATATATATATATATATATATATATAAGTTATATTTTGTCTCTTCTTTAACAATCAAAATGCCAGGCACCTAATAAGCATTCCAAAAGTAACTGGAAAATTGAAAACTAACAAATTCTGCATGCATTAGAAACACTGAGTCTGAGTTTTCTATTTAATGTTTGTGTGGTAAAGCCTGAATGATTACTCACATAGAGGCTGAATATTTTCTAAGGCTATAGTATAAGAGAGTCCTATGTAGGATTATAACAGCTGTTCTCCTAGGTTTCAGTCACTTTTCACATGTTGTCCTGTGACTCTTAAACTATTGAAGTAAAGGAACTGGTCAGGAGGACTGGCACATCACCTCAAATATCCAGGCTGACCATTTTGATTTCTTTCTTTTTTTTTTTTTTGGTGACAAAAATATATCTCTTTTTTAGAAGAAATTGGGGCTTTTTCTTTTTCCCTTTTTTTTTTTTTTTTGGTAAATACACTCGTGAAGATGCCTTCAAACTGTACTTTAACATAATGCAAGCCTTTTTCCCATGGATTGAATTTATTTAAGATTTTATAGAGTCTTTTTGATGGCCAGAGACACAGATGCAATTGTATCAAACACCTACATATTCAAATGTATGTATTCAAATACAATGAAGATAAAGGTATTGGCAGCCAGAAGCCTTAAAAAAAAAATTCTTGTACCAGGGAGAAAATCATTACAACAAATATTTACTGAGTCCTTTCTATGTGCTGCACATAGGTAGAGTTAGGGTTTGGGGACACATGGTTAAAAGAAATCACTAGAGTACACTCCAGTAAAGTTTAAAGGAGCTCTAGTGTCACAGAGCTGAAAGCATTCAGCTGCTAACTAAAAGGCAGGCTATTAGGTCCTCCAGCAGCTCTGTGGAAAAAAGATGAGGCAGTCAGCTTCTCTAAAGATTTACAGCTTTGGAAACCCTATGGAACACTTGTACTCTGTCCTAGAGGGTTGCTATGAGTTAGAATTGACTTGATGGAAATAGATGTGTTTTTTTAATAAAGGTTTTCACTGCCGTTGAGACGGATCTGACTCATAAAAACCCCTCCTTGGGTTTCTGAGGCGGTATCACTACGGAAGTTGATTGACCAATCTTCCTTCCGAGGAGTGACTCATGGGCTTGAACTGCCAGCCTTCTGTTTAGCAGTCAAATGCCCTAGGCACTATGCCACCAGAGCTCCTTTTAATAAAGGTTATCGAGAAATAAATGGAAAAGTCTGATACTGAGCGATGACAGCCAACATCAGGACAAACAGGATGCAAAGAGAGTCATCCAAACCGTGACCATGCCTTTCCAGAGAAAGAGTTGTCTTAGTTGAAAACTGAAGCAACGGTATCAATTAGACTGTTGACAAGAAGAAGGAGGAGTGACTCAGGAATAGAAACAGTATCTGTAAATGCTTGGAGACTAGAAAGAATGTGAGTTTACAGCACTTCTAGTGGCTCAGCATGTCTGTAACATAGAAGAGATATGAAATGAGCATGGATATATCCATGACTTGGAAAGAAAAAAAGTTAGAAGTCAGGCTGTGAGATGGTAGAAGTGGTTCATAGAGAAACAAAAAGAAAAATAAAGGGATATGATTCAATGATGTTCATAATTCCATTGTAACCTTTGCAATTAGCTATTAATCAAAGGGTTTTAGATAAAAATAAAACTATTCTTTTAGCAATAGAGACAATGGATTATTTATTATTTGCTCATTTTAATCAGTTTTAATAATTCAAGGTTAGTTTCTTTGTATCACATGGCCCTAAGCATACATACATTCACACACACACACACACACACACATCAACTAATGATACTTTAAAAATATATCGCATTTATAAAAGTGAACTTTCTGGGCTTTTTGATTGATGTTCCATACGTGAGCTAATTCACTACCATCTAGTATCTTTAAAAAGATTTCATATTTCTACCTCAGGTTTTTTTTGCTTATGATCACCTACTTTATCATCTAAACTGGAACATTTTTTGAGAATAGAAAAGGTGTTATTAATAATTACACAAGGACAACAGGCATAAACATGAACTGCCCTGAGCAACTGAATTTATGAGTCTCCTTACTTAGGAAGAAATGTCATATTATTCAAGCAGGTCATAATGGCTGAAAAATTTGTGTTGCAGAAGTAGTTAATTATAACTTCATAATATGTACCTCATTTTAAATATGCTTAAACAATTATGAAGAACTAAAACTTGAGATGTTGTCTTGAAAGAGAGTATTCTTTTCTCTCATTTGGACATATTTTAACTCTAATATGCTAATGCTAATGAACTAGTTCGTTGGCATAGTGACTAAGGAATCTGACTGCTAAGCGAAAGGTCAGCAGTTCGAACCCACCAGCTGCTACACGGAAGGAAGACTAGGCTATCTATTTTTGTAAAGATCTACAGCCTCGAAACTCAATTGGGCATCACTATGAGTCAGAAATGACTCCACAGCAATGAGTTTTTTGGTTTTTTTTTTAGTTTCACCTTTACATTTTGATTTGTCAGCATGCCGAATAAATCACTGACAGAAATAGAAAAAAAATGAAGATGATCAATTTCTAATTTGTGACACTCACCAGTTGTTAAGTGCTCACATAGGTTTTTAAAGTGGAATTCTTCTTCAAAGTCTAGGAAAAGATACTTTATTTTATTTTATTTTTTCTCCATTTCTGAAACAGAAATTGGGACCAAGTCCAATAAAAACTTCTAAGGCAACAAAAAATGAAGCATTATTAAAATAACAAAAAGGGAAAAAGTTGAAAGACTCACTACAGAGAACTGCCAGATTGTAGTATTTCAATGGATCCCTGAGCAATGCCACAATACTCAGCTATTATTCAAGCAGGTGGCATATTATTATTCCTACAGATTGATACCTTTGCTCATTATCCCCTTGACTGCACACAAAACTCAGTAATTTGGATCTAATAATATCTGTAAAAAACTTCTATTAATAATATAAAGTGTTATTAAAACATTAAAAAAAAGTATCTGTGCTCTGTTCTAATTGATTATTATTTTTTTTTTTTTTTTTCATAATTGATGGACTGAGTTACACTGTTCCCAGATATGGTGGGACAACCGACTTTGATAATGAAATAAAATAATTGATTTCAAGTTTCCAGTGTGGTGGTTTGGAAACAGCCCTTTGTCAGTGCCTTGACTCCCACAGAGAGCAGCACCACAGGACTCCAGGTTATTCCGCAGGAGACAATGGGTACATATTTTTTAAGTTTTATATAGTCCATGATAATTAAAATAATATAGTCAATGCAAGAAGATGAATCTCATGGATGGCTATTTTATACAAATAGTAAAACTAGTCTTTCTTTGTTGAATGACTCCCGAACCCCTACTGAATGAAATTCAAGGAAATTGCAGTTACACTTAAGGTGCCTTCTGTTGGTCTGGCTCCATACCTCATTTCCCAGTTAACTGCTTGTAGCCTGCTATCTCATGCCTCCAAGCTTTTACTTCTGTTCCTCCTTCTGTTCAACCATATTTTCTACTTTATTCATTGGTCAAACCCTTTCTGTGCAGAAACATTCAGCTTGGAATAATCTCTAGAAAATATCACTTGAGTCACCATTTTAAATGTCCCTATTCTGTGGTTTGTTGGCATGTCTTCATGTCAGCACTTGAAGTATTAGCCTTGATTTATCTGCTTATATGACTCTTTCTTCTTCTATACTACCTGCTCTTCAGGGACAAGGTTCCAGTAAGTAAGCACAGCTTTTGGCATGTATAATATAGCTGGTGCTAAGAAAATATCTCCTGGTTTGAGCTAAAATATAATGTATGTGAAAATACTATTGTTTGTAGTTGAACTTCTAGATAGTTAGGCCCAACAACCATATAAGCAGCTGGGTCCTGGTGAAGTAGAAAAAACATGGCTTTGACTTAGATAAACTTACATTGAAACCTAAATTAATAAACATTAAATGCTTATTAGTAATGTAATAGTAAGTCAATCACTTACCCTCAAAGAGCTTCAGTTTCCACATTGTACAAATGAGTATAGTAATCAACTCCATGTAAAATATATATAATGCACCTTGTACAATGTACATGAACAGTGAGATTTCTCACTCTACTTCCTTTTCCTTTAATAATTTTAAGTTTGAAAATTGTAAGAAGAAATATGATAGGGCTGAATTTTCATAGCTAATATTTTATATGTATGGATATGAAAAAGTCATGCAATAAATACTGAACTTACTCCATGTCATTCTTATGTCTTTTTGATTCTGAAAATACCGTTGTCTGAACTCAATCTCTCTTTGTCAGATTCCTACTTCTCCTTCACTGCACAGCTCAAATCTCACATTCACAATGAACTCAACAAGAATTAATTGTCAGCTCATCTGGCTTCCCACAGTACTTTTCACATGATTTCATTACAGAATCCTAGATATTATTAAACAAAAACTGTGGTGCCAAGTGTATCCTCGCTCCTTTGAAAATCTTTCAGGCCTGCCATTATATTTTAATATAAAGAAAATAGTGAGATATATTTTAAAGGAATCTTTGACCAAGCAATTGCCTTTAGTTTTATGTTGGAAAAGCAATTAAATTTAAGAAGCAGTACATCATTAAAATAAGAATTTAAATCCATGCACATTTAATATAGACATATTAATTATGTTTTCATGATGAAAAATTATTACTTTTAGTAAAATAATAAACGTTACAATGGGACATGATCATTTATATTATGTTGTAATATATACAATTGATTAGACTATTACATATATAAGCATTCAGTGTAATATTTTTTAGTTTATATTATTCAATAATAATAATAATGTAAAAACTATTTTATAGAAAAGTGACACAATATATTTATGGCACATCACATTTTTTCCTATCAAAAATTTCAGCTCATTGCTGTCCAAACTAATTTTAATTTTTAGAATATAAAAAGTGCCTGCAGTAGCCTCTACAGATTTCTTTGATTAGCAGTTTGTAAACACAACAAAATAAGAAATTAGTTTAATTTACCTTAATAACTAAATCAAATTTCTGGTGAAAATCTCTGTTTACTGGCTCCAGGAGACTAAGTTCTGCAGTCCGAGGATGCATATGGAAAAATCGTGGGTAATCCTCAGGGGTCCCTGAAAGACAGTGAGATAGAACATAATTGAGAAAAATAAATAATATGTGTATCTGTTTTATTTATTTCCTTCATTAGATGAGGAGCAAGATCACAATTTCATTAGTAAATTAAGTTTTACAATTTATGCAGTCTTGGGAAAACAGACTTAAATGTAGTATATTGTTAATTAGCTTATGTACAAGAGAATGGAAAATATTTCTTGTTTGCATGTTTTTCCAAATATCTTTTATTATCAGAGCTCTTTTCTTTAATTTGAAATTTTATCACTTGCAGAGTGATTTTAAGTATAGAATGAGCAAATTTTGTCTCATAAAATTGTTTTATAATGTAGCATAAATCTTAATCATAGCATGCACGGTTTGTCAGCATAGCTTATAATAAACAATAAATGGTAGTTTGTACAAATATCAAGATGCTTGGGAATTAATCTCAGTATATTTTGTTCCATCTGGGCTTATACTTTTAACAAGATAAGAATGAATACAATTATATCAATGTTTTGGTCCTCTAATGCTGCTCTGACAGAATATACCACACGTGGATGACTTTAACAAACAGGGATTTATTCTCTTACAGTTTGTTGTTGTTGTTGTGTGCCATTGAGTTGGACCCAACTCATAGAGACCCCTCCTTGGGTTGCCAAGGCAGTATCACTACGGAAGTAGATTGCCCCATCTTCCTTCCGAGGAGTGACTGATGGGTTTGAACCGCCAGCCTTCTGGTTAGCAGTCAAGTGCCTGAGGCACTACTCTTGCAGTTTAGGAGTCTAAAAGTCCAAGGTCAAAGTGCTAGGTCTGGAGGCTGGGTAAAAGCCCCTTGAATTTGGGCTTCAGCTCTGCCTCTTGTTCCCAGCCCACTGAAGTGGAGACTTCTCTTAACTCAGACAGCTACTCCCTGCTGAGGCTGATAAACCCAAGGTCAACAGGTAAAATGGCACAGTCCAAAAATTATCAAGCAACAGGGCAAGCTATGAATTGAAGTCCATCAGCAATCCTTACAACAGCATAAAACACGGCAGGCTATTGAGAAGAAGACTTGGCCAGATGCAGGATTCAGATATACCAAAAACTTGAGACTTTTCTCAAAACATCTTATGTACTGGAAGCAGACTACATCCCTAAGGCAGCTACTCAGCTGCTCACAGTAGATTCCACCATGGAGCTGGTTACCAGTCTCATCATGGGGAATAACTGTGTCTAGTTTTCCAACCACTCAAAACAAGGCCCAGCCAAGTTGAGACACAATCTTAACAACCACTCAAAAACTCACTGCTGTCGAGTCAGATCTGACTCATAGTGACACTTCCTTGGGTTTCTGAGGGAGTATTATGAAAGAGGGAGCTCTGGTAGCATAGTGCCTAAGGCACTTGACTGCTAACCAGAAGGCTGGCAGTTCAAACCCACCAACCACTCCTCGGAAGGAAGATGGGGCAATCTACTTCTGTAGTGATACTGCCTCGGAACCCCAAGGAGGGGTCGTTATGAGTCAGGGCAGACTCGACAGCACATAACAACAACAACAACATCACTAAAGAAGTAGATTGCCCCATCATCCATATTAAATCAAAATGATAGTTTTAATGATACTCTTAATGTCTGAGAAGGATGTTTTCTAAATGCAAGCATTTCTTTGCAATAAGATACATTTCTCCCTGCAAGAAAATTCCTCATGACATAAACCATGGTATTTTCGATATCATACACATGACAAAGCAGAAAAATGAAAAAGGAGATAGGAGAATAATTGACACAGTGGATTTCTGGTGGTGACAAAGAGTACTTAACATACCATGGGCTGCCAAAAGAACAAACAAATCAGTCTTGGAGGAAGCACTGAGAGAATTCTACTAAGAAGCAAGGATCTGTCTCACATATTTTCGACATATCAACAGGATGTACCAGTTGCTGGAGAAAGATCTCATGCTTGGTAGAGGGTCAACCAAAAAGAGGAAGACCCTCAATGAGATGTATTGACTTAAGTTGCAACAGTGGGCTCAAACATAGCACATGATTTTGAGGACGGTGCAAGACTTAGCTCTGGTTCCTTATCTTATATATAAAATTGTTAGGAGTTGGAGCTGTTATGAGTTGGAGCTGGCACCTAACAGCAACAAGAATTATTTTGTGTAGCCACTATGAAAATCAAGATATAAAAAGGACCAGGATGCTGAAGATGCTCTCTTTATTTTCCTTCCCCCACTCCTAATTTCTAGCAACCACTGTTCTGTTCAACATCACTACACTTTGGTCTTTTCGGAAGTGTCACAAAATTGGAATCATACAGTATGTACTTTTGAGACTAGCTTCTTTGAACTCGGCATAAAGCCTTGTGATTCATTCAAGTGGTTGTATCACTAGCACTTTCTATTTATCACTGAATTATGTTTAAGTTATTAAAATCTGCCAAACGATTTTCAGTGTGAGGCTGTTCTATTTTACCTTTTGACTAGTGGTGTATGAGAGTTGCTCCACATCTTCATCAGTGCTTGATATGGTCAGTGTTTGTGGTTTTTTGTTTGTTTGTTTGTTTGTTTTTGTTTTTGTTTGTAATTGTATACATTGAGATCAAGATTTGCAATTTCCTAATAGCTAATGGTTTATCTTCCATAGTTTCATATGCATGTTAGAGCTGGACAATGCATAAGGAAGACCAAAGAAGAATTGATGCATGTACCATGGACTGCTAGAAGAAGAAACAAAGCCATCTTGGAGGAAGTGCAGTCAGAATGCTCCTTTGAAGTGAGAATGGCCAGACTTCCTCTCTCATTCTTTGGTCATTTTGTCAGAAGGGACCATGCCTGGTAAAGTAGAGGGTCAGAGAAAAAGGGCAAGACCCTCAGTGAGATGAATTAACACAATGGCTGTGATGATGGACTCATGAGCAGCAACAATTGTGAGGATGGCAAAGAATCAGGCAGTTTTCATTTTGTTATATATAGGGTCACCATGAGTCAAGGCCAGCTCAACAACATGACAACCACACAGATGGTAAGCATATTTTCATAATTTTATTAGCCATTCATATATCTTCTGTGATTGAATCTTTGTTCAAATATTTTTATGAGTTGCAGTTGGGTTATTTTTCTTGTTCTTACTGAGCTGTGTTTTCAAATATTTCGGATACAAGTCCTGTGTTGGATGTATGTTTTGTAAATACATTTTCCGTTATGTCACTTGAATTTTCAACTTATGAAAAGAGTCTTTTGAATAATGAAAGTTTTTAACTTTTATAAAATTCAGTTTCTTTTGTTTTTTATTTTATATATGTGTTCTTAATGCTGCATTTAAGAAATTGTTGCCAAGTTTAAAGTCACTAGGATTTTCACCAATATTTTTATTGATACATTTTATAATTTTAGCTCTTACATTTAGGTATAGGAATCCATTCAGGTAACTTTTTCTATGCTCTGTGATATATAGATTGAGATTTATTTGTTGGCATATAGGTATACAATTGTTTTCCCATGTACTGCCTTAGTACTTTATATTATATTTAAAAGTGTTTCTACTTCACAGACTTTTTTGAGAAGTGTTTGCATAGATGAGCATATTACTTCTGACCCTCTAGAAATAACAGACTATATGAGAAACTCTAAGGCAAACTCCAGCTCTCTTGTGTTACTTGTAACCAACTGAATCCCATCAATGGAAGCATTTGTTTTAAATGCTTTGTGCATTGGAGAGTGCACATGTAATACACTGCAGAAGAATACTTACATGAAACAAATATAGCATCATATTTCTATCTTCTCCACAAAGAATGTAAATGTTCACATATAAAATATTTTTTATGAATATGATATACCAAGAAATATAATGGAAAATTCTAACTACTGGTTAACTAGAAAATTTTATGTAAATTTATCACTGTCCTCCAAATTTTGATATTGTGGACATGTAGAAATTTATGATCAATCTCAGTCAAATGTTACTAATGAATATACCCATAATATCATTTGGTAGAACAAGAGCAATTAAAATATTTAAACATTTCCAGTTGATTTTTCAGTGAAAACCCTTTGTTGTTGTTGTTGCTGTTGTTATGTGCTGTCGAGTTGGCCCCGACTCATAGCAACCCCTCCTTGGGTTTCCGAGGCAGTATCACTACAGAAGTAGATTGCCCCATCTTCTTTGCGAGGAGTGACTGGTGGGTTTGAACCACCAGCCTTCTGGTTAGCAGTCAAGTGCCTTAGCCACTATGCTACCAGAGCTATAAGCAGAGCTAACCTTGTTGCCCAACCTTCCTTCCGAGGAGTGGCTGGTGAGTGAAAACGCTTTAGTTACCCCTCAATGTTGAGTACCTTGCAGAAGTCAGGATACAGTTTAATTATAAGAATGTTGTCCAAGAACAGAAGGGCATGTCTAAATTCAAGGTTCAAATGGATTCACTGAATTTATCTCATTTAGAATCTGTAATATTCGTTCTTTTAGCTAAGCTATACTTAATTCGTCCAAAAATATAGCTTCTTCCAAGTCACCTCAAAACATATAGGTTTTCTATATGCAGCCTTTGTCTTGATTTAACCTCAGAACTAATTGTACTAAAATTCTATCTCCTAGCTAGGCAATATTCCTACTAGTCCTCTTTATAACCTAAAATTTTGCCCATGATTTTAACCATTTTTCTGTATGAGTTAATTTTACATTTATTTTTCTATCAATCTCTAATTTCAAATTTACATGAGAGATATTGCACCTAATTTATTGCTATTATCTTCCATTTGTTTTAAATTAACCAACTTTTTTTTTTCTTTTCTTCGTGCATTCTTTGATGGTTCTAATTATAATTAGTAAACACTTTTTGTCCCACTCCTACAGCTTGAAAATCACATCAGCTCTGAGTTTGTTTCTTTCACAAAGATTATTTCTAATCTATTTCTGATGAATAACAAACTCCATTCTCTTATCAAAAAATATTGCTAGTTACTTTGCAATTTCTCCTTCTCATCCCTCTAAAAAAATCTCAAATTCTCTTTCACTTGCCCCTTAAAAAATTATATTATTATATTAATTGCCTAGGAGCTCTGGTAGCATAGTGCCTAAGGCACTTGACTGCTCACCAGAAGGCTGGCGGTTCAAACCCACCAGCCACTCCTCAGAAGGAAGGTTGGGCAATCCTACATCCGTAGTGATACTGCCTCGGAAACCCAAGGAGGGGTCGCTATAAGTCGGGGCTGACTCGACGGCAAACAACAACAACAACAACATTAATTGCCTATTTATCAATTTAGGAAAAGTCCACTTTAAATCTTTTTAGAGCAGTGCATCTGACAGTAGTCTTTATTTTACCTGCATCAGAAGGTACAAGGTCTTGTGTCAAGATCTTCTAAATCAGTGTCTGTGACAAATGTGATCATTAATATGTGTTGTTAATGATCTCAAGGAATTCTTATGCCCTCTAAAGTTTGAGCACCACAACTTTAGGTTATAAACTATGATCATATATATTATCTTAATTAAAACAAAAATTACAAAAGCCAGAAACTATATATTCTTGCTGGGAGCTTTGGTGGCATAGTGCCTAAGGCATTTGACTGCTAACTAGAAGGCTGGCAGTTCAAACCCACCAGCCACTCCTTGGAAGGAAGACTGGGCAATCTACTTCCGTAGAGATACCACCTCGGCAACAAAGGAGGGGTTGCTACTAGCACCACATTTTTTTTTTTTTTTTTTTTTGACTATGCAGGTTTAATCTCCAAACTCTACTACGGATTCTTCACACATACTGCAAGTACTTTTTCCTTACCTATGCCATTCTCTACTATGAGTTTCTTCTTTGTAGCTCCACCTTCTTACCTCATTCAGAGACTTGTCCTTTTATGCTTCTATCATTGCAATAGCATTCTAAATGACCTTCTGATATTCCATTTGCATAGAATCAGCAATGTAAATTTTATAAAATGCCACTTTCATATTCCAACTATCTAGAAAAAAATTATCTATTGTTTACTGTGGCAATCATCAAAGTGTGATTGAAGAAAACAATACTCAAATTTCTTTGTTTTGCTTTTCATTTGTGGTGCAATTTGCTTGCAATAAAATGCTCAGAAATTAATCTTCAATGACTTTGGACAATTGTATATAAATATTGATTCAAACTTTTATTTATAGTTATTTTCATCCCAACATAAGACAAAACTACCTACAATAAAATGACAAACAACCAAATTAAAAATAGGGAAAGAAAATTGAATAGATATTTCTCCAAAGAAGATATGAATATGGCCAATAAGCATATGAAAAGATGTCCAATATTATAAGTCATTAAACCAGTTGCCTTGGAGTCAGTTTTGATACTGGTGACCACACATGTGTCAAAGAGGAACTGTACTTCATAGCATTTTCAATGGATGATTTTTGGGAAGTATATGTCCAGGTCTTTCTTCCAAGGCACCTCTGAGTAGATTTGAACCTCCAATCTTTCAGTTAGCAGACAAGTCCATTAACCATTTGCATGTCATGAATACCCATTAGTCATTGTTATTGTTGTTGTTAGTTACTATCACGTCGATTCTGATCATAGTAATGTCATGTGTTACAGAACAGAACAACTTCATAGAATATTTTTAGCTGTAATTTTAAGGGAAGTAGATCCCTACGCCTATCTTCCATGGTACCCATGAATGGGCTCAAACTGCCAAGTGTTAGGGTAGCAGTTGAGTGAAAATTGTTAGTGATATCTAGGGACTCTCTCATTGTTATCATTGTTGTTGTGTACCATTAAGTCATTTCTCACTCATATTAAGCTTATACAGGGAAGAACTGTGTCATAGTGTTTGCTAGGCTGTAATCTTTATGGGAGCAGATCTCCTGTGGAGCAGCTGTGGGTTCAAACCACTGACCTTCTGGTTAGCAGTCAAGTGCTTAAGCATTGCACCACCAGGTTTCCTCCTATTAGTTATAAAATAAATGTGAATCAAGACTAAAGAGAGATACTACCTCATACCCAGGATGATGGGAGCTTTCATAGCGTAGTGCCTAAGGCACTTGACTGCTAACCAGAAGGCTGGTGGTTCAAACCCATCAGCAACTCCTCGGAAGAAGATGGGGCAGTCTACTTCCATAGTGATACTGCTTCAGAAATCCAAGGAGGGGTTGCTATGAGTTGGGTCTGACTCAACGGCACATAACAACAACAACAGCAACACCCAGGATGATGGCTGGTATCAGAAAAATGGAAACTAACAAGTTATAGCAAAGATACGGAGAAAATGGAACCCTCATACATTGCTGGTAAGAATAAAAAATGTAGCCTGTACAGAAACATTCTGGTGGTTATTGGAAAAGTTAAACCTAGAATTACCGTATGACTCAGCAGTCTCATTCCAGAAATATACGCAAGATCCTTGAAAACAGGGACTCTAGCAGATACATGCCCATCAATTTTCATAGTTATATTATTCACAATAGACAAAAGATAGAAACAACCAAATGTCCATCATCAGATAAATGTATAAACAAAAGGTATATATGCATATAATGGAATACTTACTATTCAGCTATTAAGAGAAATGGATTTCAGATACACAATAAGACATGGATCAATCTTGAAAACATGCTGAGAAAAATAAATCAGACACAAAAGGACAAATGTTGCACGCCCCAACTTAAATGACATATTGAGAATAGGCAAATGCATAGAGATCAAAGTTTATTAATGGTTACCAGGGACTGGGAAGAGGCAGGATAAGGAATTATTGCTGAAAGAGTTTTTAATCTGTTTGAGATGATATACAACTTTTGGAAGTGGATAGTAGTGATGGTAGCACAACAGGGTTGGTATAATTAATGTAATTTATTTCTATACCTAAAAATGGTTAAAATATAAGTTACAGAGGAAAAGATAAGCATTTTTTTGTTTGAAAATTTTTAATTATGTCTTTTTCTTTTATGACAATATATATTAACATATAATTTCTGGCATGTCTGTTATGTAGGCTGCAAGACTGGAGAATGATTTAGAGTTCTTTCACTATCTTTTTAAAGTATAAAGCAATGAATGCTAAAAAGAGAGGTAATGAAGGTTAAGCTTTCCTTTTCCATTATTTAATATTTTACATTAGAATAAAATAGAATATAACCTCTCAATATATCTGGAAGTAGAAAAAAAAAAAAAAAAACTTTCCGTTCAATTTCAGAGGAAGTGTAGAAACGTAGGATTAGGGCATTTGTCTTTAAAATAGTTGAGGGAAAGCAAACCAGAAATTGTGTGTTGACAGCTTTCTTTCAAGAGTTTCTCTAATCCCCAAGCTTTTCAAAAGGAAGGCCTGCTCCTGTCATTTTGTAAATGAATGAAAATTGTCCTAGATCTCACAAGATTAACTACCATTTTTACATTCTAAAAAGCCACTCTGGAAACACAGTTACTTTTTCACATGTCATTGCCAAGCAGCTTTCAAAAATAACTATTCTAGAAATTACTACTGGTATGAAAGCCAATCATGGGATTTTCTTAATACCTATATACGTTATTAATTCCACTGAGAAACAGAATGGAGAAAAATCTGAAAAAAAAATCTGGCTCGAAAAACTAAATATTCAATTTCCATATCATTAGTGTTATATCAACAATAAAATGCATGTACCAATATCTTTTTAATTCTTAGAAAAAATATTTTTTTTTATCATCATTGGTATTCTATTTCTAAATATAATTCTGAAAAATCATAACATTATTTTAAAAACTATTCTCAATTTGGCATGTTTTCAGATGCATAAACTGCACTTGCTCCATAATGTTTAATAGGTATTAATTGATGATGGTGAACAAACTTGAAATGCTTACAAAACTTTTATTGATATATTAATAAATTACCAAAGAATCAATAGTTATTAGTTTATCCACCAATATGTAATGAAGACTGTTAAAAACTATTACTTTCATTGTTTAAATAACACACTTGAATAAATCAGTGTCTCCAAAGCCATAAAATGAAGAAATTGTATGCCATCTAGGCTTCAATTAACTTCTGGCATGAGTGCCCAAGAAGTTCTGCTGGCCTTCTCTCCAGTAAAAATTCTGAAAATTATTTTAATAAGATAAAAACTAAAGGCTATAAATATAGTCCTAAGGGCAAACAGTAAATGGAGAAATATCTATTCAATAAAATCAACACAAAAACCTATAAGAAAGCTGAGTATTTGTGTTTTTTAAAACAGGACCATTCTCTCCATCCTTCTTCCCGTATTAGTAAGGTAGACACCTCTCTGGATGGCTGCAGCCAAGAAGATAGGGTTCCCTCTTCGCTCAGCTAGAGGGATTTTTTTTCCAGGAAAAGTAGAATTTCAGTGTTTCTTATCCTATTCTCAACTGCCTTTTGCTGAAGTTACATCCTGGGAGCTGTCTGTGAAAGCAACCAGAAGTGGGATTTGATAGAAAAAAAAAAAAAAAAAAAATCAAAGTAGCTAATATATAAATATACTCACAGAACTAAAGAAAACGTGACTAAAGAAGTAAAGGAAAGTATGGTGACAATGTCTTATCAAATAGAGACTATACATAAAGAACATATTTTAAAAATAATCAAATGGAAATTTGGAATTGAAATAATAAGAAGAAAGTAAAAAGATGGTGAAGAATATATAAAATGACAATCACAGGAAAGCTGGTGTGGCTATACTAATATCAGACAAAATAGACTTTAAAACAAAAATTCTATGACATATTAAGAAGATTAGTTTATAATTATAACAAAGTCTGTATATCAAGAGGATGTGACAGTTATAATTATACACATATGTGTACCCAACAGCAGCACACAAAAATATAGAGAGGAAAAACTGACAGAAGCAAAAGGAAAAATAAACAATTCAACAATGACAGTCATGGACTTAAATATCCCCACTTTCAATAATGGATTAAACGTGCAAATGTGTACACAGAGAAAAAAGAGAAATCTCAAATCAGTAACTGATAACTGAAATAAAATAACCTTATACTTTCAGACACTGGAAAAAGAATAGACTAAACCTAAAGAATGCAGAAGGAAGAAAATAATGAATGTTAGAACGGAAAAGAATAAAAAATAGATAATGAAAAAACTGGAGAGACTCAATCAAATGATTATTTGTTAAAATATCAACAAATGTACATATCTTTGTCTAATTTGCATGAAAAAAGAGAGAAGATGCAAGTTATGGCATCAAAAGTGAAAGAGGGAAGATCGCTACTACTCTTACAGGAGTAATGATAGTAAAAGAATGATAAAGGAATACAAAGAACAATTGCATGCCACCAAATTAGATAATTCAGATAAAATGAAGAGATCCACGGATAGGCACAGGTTACTTTAATTGATTTAAGAAGGAATAGATAATCTTAATAGCCCCATATCAAAGGTAGGAAAAAAAAAACAAAAAACTCACTGCCATCAAGTTGAACCCGACTCATAGTGACCCATCCTTGGGTTTGCGAGGTGGTATCACTACAGAAGTAGATTGCCCAACTTTCCTTCCGAGGAGTAGCTGACAGGTTTCGACCCTCAGATTTCCTGGTCAGCGGTCAAATGACTTAGGCACCAGAGCTCTTAAGTAATCAAAAAAACCACACACAAAGAAAAACACATGCCCAGATGGCTTCACTATTGAACTCTAACAAACATTCAACCAAGAATAAATTCTAATTCTTCTGAGACTTTTCTCTCTCCACATCCACAAAAATAAATAAATAAATAAAATAGAACACTTACTTCCGTAGTGATACTGCCTCGGAAACCCAAGGAGGGGTCGCTATGAGTCGGGTTTGACTCGACGGCACATAACAACAACAACAACAGCCAATGTATTACATAAGACAGTATTACCTGATATTAACTCAGAAAAAGACAATATAAGGAAAGAAAATTATAGAGCAATATTTATTATAAATATAGATGCACAAATATCAAACAACAAATTAGAAACATATAAAAAGAATTTTATACTATCTATGGTCAAATGGGATTTATCTCAAAGTTCAAGGATAGGTTAGTATTCAAAAATCAATTACTCTGGTGAGACCCCCAACACTATGGCCCTGAGATACACTTTGGGCCTGGAATAAAACTCACTCCCAGGGGCTGGCTCTTAACCAAATAGTAAATAAGATGCACATGCGGACCACTCAACCCAGGGTGATGCACCCCATACTCTATGTAGACGCATCCCTTGGAGCAATCAACCATGGGGCACCAGGGGGACAATATTTGCATGGAGGAAATAAATAACAGGAGTGCATCACTATATGGGGCATGGGGGCGGTTACTGGGCAGGAAGGGGAGGCGACTGGGCTAGGGTTGGGATGGAAATTGAGGAGTGAAACCAAATGTACATGAAATGTTGAATACAGAACAGTGTTCTGTAAACTTGCACCTTAAGCATAATTAAAAAAAAAATCAGTTACTTTAATAGATCGTATCAGTGGAATAAAAATAAATCAAAGAATCATCTCAAAATGTCAGAAAAAAGCATTTGAGAAAATCCAATATCCCTGTACAATAAAAAACACACAATAGACAAGGAATAGGATGTAACTTCATGAATCTGTTAAAAGACACCTATGAAAAATACAGAGCTAACAGTATACTTAATGTTGAAACAAACTGAAAGCTTTCTCCCTAAGATCAGAGCCAAGAAAAAGATATCTGTGTTTACTACTTGTAGTCAATATTGTACTAGAGGTCTCAGACAAGAAAATTAGGCAAAAGAAAAAAAAAAAAAAAGTCACCCAAATTGGAAAAGAAGTAAAAATATCTTTTCACAGATGATATGTGTTTATATAGAAAATCCTGAAGAAGTCATTTTAAAAAAATACTATCAAAACTAAAATTCAAGCTTATTAACTTTTCAGGATAAAAGATCAACACCAAAAATAAACTATATTTTCATACACTTGCAATCAATATTAAAAATTCAAATTAAGAAAACAATTCCATTCATATGGTATCAAAAAATAATAAAATGCACAGTGATAAATTTTTAAAAAGAAATTAAATATACATAATTTGAAAATTCCCATGCTCATGGATCAAAATAATTAAAATTGTTAAAATGGCAGTACTCCCCAAATTGATGTACTGAGTCAATTTTAATTAATATCTTGACATTTTTCTAGCCACCAGCCCAACTTTCCCTGACCTAGAACAGTATTCCTCTATCTTTGCATCTACAGCATCTACCACAGTGTTTGACATGTTGTTGTTATAGTCACCATTTAATTGATGAGATGAACCATGCTTATTTCCTAGGCCCCAACATTCATCTATCAGTTTATCACACTGTGTTGACTTACATGTTGCTGTGACAGTGGAGACTATGCACTGGCATTTTAAATACCAGCAGGGTCAGCCATGGTGAACACGTTTCCACAGGGCTTCAAGAATAAGAGACTATGATGAAGACTTGGTGATCTACTTCTGAAAAAGTTGATCAGTGAAACCCTTATAAATAACAGCGGAACACTGTGTGATATTAAAAAAAGGGGGGGCTTTTATTTTCTGAGGTGGTACACCTCAAAATGAAAAGAATCAACTGCAAACATCCATTAATAATCAGAGCATGGATTGTATGAACTATGAATCTAGGAAAGTAGGAAGTCATCAAAATTGAAGTGGAATGCATAAAGACTGATATCCTAGACAATAATGAGCTGAAAAGGACTATTGTTTGTTATTTTCAATGGACAATCATATACTCTATTATACTGGGAGTGAAAAGTTGAAGACAAATGGTGTTATATTCATTGTCAAAAACAATGTGTCAAGATCTATCCTGAAGTATAATGTTGTCAGTGACAGAACAATATCCCTACACCTACAAGGAATACTAGTTAATAGAATGTTATTCAATTTTACACACCAACCACTAATGCTAAAGATGAAGAATGAAGATATTTATCAACTTCTGCAGTCAGAAATTTGTCAAGATGTAATGATAACTATTGATAATTGGAATGCAAAAGTTGGGAATAAAGAAGAATCCACAGTTGGAAAATAGGTTTTGGTAAGAGAAATGACACTATAGATCACATGATAGAATTTGGCAAGACAAGTTACTTATTGCAAATACCTTTTTTCAACAATATAGATGGCAACTATCCAAGTGGACCACACTGGTGGAATATGTAAGAATGATAGCAACTACATGTGTGAAAAGATGCAATAAGAAAACTCAATATCATCAAAAAGAACAAAACCATGGGCCCACTGCAGAATAGACCATAAATTTTTCATATGTAAGTTCAAGTTGAAGCTGAAGAAAATTAAAACAAGTTCATGTGAGCCAAAATTCAAACTGGAGTTATACCTCAATTTAAAAACAACAACAACAAAAAAAAACTCACTGGTGCCGAGTTGATTCTGACTGATAATGACCCCTCTTTGGGTTTTGAGGCTCCATCTCTGAAGAAGTAGATTGCCACCAGAGCTCCTCAATACTACTACATTTTTAAAGGACAAACAGGGAAAAGATCAAAACATAATGAAGAAAGACTAAGATTCAAGTGGGATGCCATCAAGGGGCATAACCTACATGTAATCAGAATTCCAGAATAGGAAGAGAGAAAAAAAAAAAAAAAAATCACACAGAAAATTGTCAAAGATTTGGTGGAAGAGAATTTACCTAATATGAAGAAAGGTGAGATGATATATTTTCAAGAACTTCAAAAAACCCAAGCAGGATAGACTCCAAAAGAAAATCACCAAGACTTATCATCATCAAACTCACAAAAACCAAAGAGAAAGAAAGATGGTGTTGATACAGAACTTCTAAATGGTGAAGAAGTCAAGGAAACTGCAAGATAGAACAGACTGTTTTAAACTTGGGGATAAAATTGTAAATCACAGGGTAACCTCACAGAAAAATAATAAACCTTCTCATCAAAAATGAAAAAGAAGACAAGCACAAATATTTAGCAAAGACTAAAACAATAGTAGCGAAGGAAATGATAGCACACTTCATATACAAAATGAGCTCAGAACAAAAAATTATATGGAAAAAAATAATCAATAGCCCCACAAAAAACACATACAAAATGAAATAAATAAACTCATGTTTGTCTATAATTATCCTGAATGTAAATGGATTAAATGCTCCACTCAGGAGATGGAGAGTTGCAGACTAGATAAGAAAACATGACCCATTGATATGCTGTTTACAAAAGACTCACCTTAGCCACAAAGACAAAAATATAGTAAAAATCAGTGGTAGGAAAAAAAGATATATCAAGCAAATGGTAATCAAAAAAGAGCAGAGGTGGCAATATTAATTTCTGAGAAAATAGACTTTAAGACAAAAATGATTATAAGCGACAGGGGAGGACATATAATGATTAAAGGATCAACTGAGCAAGAGGACATAACCATAATAAAAATATACACACTCAGTGAAAGAGCCCCAAATCAAAGTTTAACAGAATTGAAAAGACAAACATAATAGTAGGAGAGTTTAATACATCACATTTAATTAAAGATGGAACAACTGGAAAGAAACTCAACAAAGATTCAGAACTAATCAATGGAGTCAACCAACTTGACCTTATAGACATCTGCAGAGTACTTTGCAGCAAAATATACATTCTTTTCCAATACAACATTCTCTAGGACAGACCATATGTTAGGCCACAAAGCAAGCTTCAATAAATTTAGAACACTGAGATCCTGCAAAGCATCTTCTCAGATCACAATGCAATGAAACTAGAAATCAACATGAGGAAGACCAACAGAAAATGAACAAAGTTATGGAAACTGAATAACACCCTCCTCAAAAACAACTGGGTAATAAAAGAAATTAAAAGATAAATTGAAAAATTCCTTGGATCAAATAAGAATGAAAACACACCATATCAAATTTTTTGGGACACAGAAATAGCAGTGATCAGACACCAATTTATAATGATAGACACACACATCAGAAAAGAAAGAGCAAAAATCAATACTTTAACCCAATATCTCCAACAATTAGAAAAAGAGCAGCACAAAAAGCCTTCAGTCACCAGAAGAAAAGAAATAATAAAAATTTGGCAAAAATTAAATGAAACAGAAAATAGAAAAGAGAAAAAAATCAACAAGACTGGAAGTTGGCTCTTTGAGAAGATTAATAAAATCAACAAACTACTGGCAAACTTAACAAAGAAAAAGGAGAAGATGCAAATTACCTGAATAAGAAATGAAAAGGGTGACATCACAACAGAACCAACAGAAATAAAAAGAGTAATATCAGGCTACTAAGAAAAACTGTACTCCAAAAAATTTGAAAACCTAGAAGAAATGGACAGGTTCTAGAAACACACTACTTACCTAAACTAACACAGATTGAGATAGAAAATTGAATAGACCCATAGAAAAGAAGAAATTGAACAATTCATTGAAAAATTCCCAACAAATAAAAGTCCTGGCTTAGATGGTTTCACCAGAGAATTCTACCAAACATTCAGAGAAGAGCTGACACCAATCCTACTCAAACTATTCCAGAACATAGAAAAGGAAGGAATCCTTCCAAATTCGTTTTTTGATATCAGTATTAGGTAAAGACACCACTAGAAATACAGACCGATATCCCTCACAAACATAGTTGCAAAATCTTCAACAAAATCCTAGCCAATAGACTCCAACAACATAACAAGAAAATAATTTATTGCGACCAAGTGTGGTTCACATCAGGTATACAAAGATGGTTCAACATTAGAAAAACAATCAACACCATCCACTACATGAATAAAACAAAGGAAAAGAACCATATGATCATATCAATTGAGGAAGAAAAGGCATTTGATAAAATCCAACACCCATTTCAGATAAAAACTCTCAGCAAAATAGGAATAAAAGGGACATTCCTCCACAGAATAAGAGAATATATGCAAAACAAACAGCCAACATTATTCTCCATGGAGAGAGACTGAAACCATTCCCCTTTCAAACAGGAACCAGACAAAGATGCTTTCTATCACCACTTCTATTTGACATTGTATTGGAAGTCCTAGTCAGGACCATAAGGCAAGAAAGTGAAATCAAAGGCATTAAAATTGGTAAGGAAGAAGTCAAACTATCAGTCAAAAATCTACTGGAACTAATTGAGAGATTTAGCATCATGCTAGGATATAAGATCTACATTCAAAAATCAGTTGGACTCCTCTACACCAGCAAAGAGATTGCTGAAAAATAAATAAGGAAATCAATACCATTTCCAATAGCTATCAACAACATAAAATACTTGAGAATAAATCTTACCTGAGACACAAAAGACCTGTACAAAGAAAACTATAAAAGACTACTTCAAGAAACCATAAGAGATCTACATAAATGGAAGAACATACCATGCTCATGGATAAGAAGATTGAACATTGTGAAAATGTCAGTTCTACCCAAAGCAATCTATACATGCAATGCAATCCCAATCCAAATCCCATCGACATTCTTTAAAGATATGGAAAAACCAGTCAGTAACTTTATATGGAATGGAAAGAAACCTCGGATAAGGAAAGTACTATTGAAGAAGAAGAACAAAATATGAGGTCTTACACTGCCAGCTCTCAAAACCTACCGTACAACCACAGTAGTCAAAATTGACTGGCATTGGTACATGACAGATATATAGACCAATAGAATAGAATTGAGAACCCACAAATAGATCCATCGACCTATGGTCAGCTGATCTTTGACAAAGGGCTGAAATCCATTAAATGAGGGAGAGATTATCTGTTTGACAAATGGTGTTCACAAAACTGTATATCCATTTGCAGAAAAATGAACCAAGATTTGTACCTCACACTATATACAAAAAACTAACTCCAGATGGATCAAAGACTTAAATATGAAACCTAAAACTATAACGTTCCTCAAGGAAAAACTAGGTGAAAATTTAGGGGCCCTAATATATGGCATAAATCGACTAGCAAGCATAATTCAAAATGTACCAACAGCAGAAGAGAAGCCAGATGATTGGGACCTTCTAAAAATTAAATTTTTATGTGCTTCCAAAGACTTCTCCAAAAGAGTCAAAAGAGAACCTACAGATTGGGAAAAAAAATATTAGGCAATGACATATCTGACAGGGACTTATCTCTAGAATTTATAGAAAACTCCAACACCTCAACAACAAAAAAACAAATAATCCAATTAAAAATGGACAGAAAACATGAATAGACACTTCACCAAAGAGGATATTCAGGTGTTCAAAAAACATATGAAGAAATGCTCACAATCATTAGCCATCAGAGAGATGCAAATCAAAAAAAAAAAAATGAGATACCATATTGCCCCAGCACTAGTAGCAAAGTTCAACAAGACAAAAAATAACAAACACTGGTGAGGAAGTGGAGAGATTGGGACTCTCACACACTGCTAGTGGGACTATCAAATGATATAACCACTGTGGAAAGCAGTATGGTGATTCCTTAACAAGTTGGAATTAGAAATGCCTTCTGACCCAGCCATTTCATTACTGGGTATATATCCTAAAGAAGTGAGAGCCAAGACAAGAACAGATATATGCACACTATTTACAATAGCCAAAAGATGGAAACAACCTAAGTGCTCATCAATAGAAGAATGGATAACCAACTATAGTACATATGCACAATGGAATACTATGTAACCCTAAAGAATAATGTAGAATCTGCAAATTTGGGTGAACTTGGAGGACATTACGCTGAGTGAAATAAGTCAATCATAGAAGGTCAAATATTGTATTAGTCTGTTATTGTAAAAAGTCAAGGAAAAGTTTATATATGGAAGGAATTTTTCTTTGTTGGTTACTAGGGATGGGAGAGGAAGAAAGGGGAGGGAACACTGTTAGATAGGTAGAGACAACAACAATGCCTAGGCTCATAGAGACTTAGCAGAGGCTCGTGGTTATGTTCATAAGAGGTTTTCAACAATCTCAGCAAATGGTTCATGATATATTTATATCTCTAGGGAGAAAAGATCTGAAAGATAATTACTAGAATTATTATTTTTATTTTACAGACAATTGTTTTTCTGCATGTTGTTGTTGTTGTTGTTATGTGCCGTCGAGTTGGCCCCGACTCAGATACAGTATAATATATTGGAATTTGTCTGATATATGTTGATTGTTGTTTTGTAATTATTTCCCAATCACACTTCAAAAGTTCCCCCTTTTCATTAAGAAACGTATGGTCCCTCTCATATACATATGTCTCTCTGGAGGCTATAAAGTATGCAAATAAGCAACATCCCTATTTTAGCAAAAGCAATTTGAAGAAAGCATTATAATCAGATGCTCATAATTTTTGTTTTTTTGGTACAATTAGCAATATGCACAAGGATGTACAAGATAGCTGCTGTGAAATTTTGTAAGGAAAACTAACCTACAACACATAATGTATTAAGTGCCATTGGGCTGAGCATGACCTTTCTTCTTCTCCCATATGACTGCAAAATAAAACCCAGAAAACAAAACCTGTTACTATTGAATAGATTCTGAATTGTATCAACCAAACTCAAACTCATTGTCGTCTAGTTGATTCTGACTCATAGTGACCCCCATTGTTTTTTCAAGGCTTTAAATCTTTATGGAAGCAGACTCTCCCATCTTTCTTCTATGGAGCTGCTGGTGAGTTTGAACCAGTGGCCTTTTAGTTAGCACCCAAATGCTTTAACCAGTATACCACCACAGTTCCTTATAGGGTTGCTTGGAGATTACAAAATCACCCTTTATAATTCCATTGTATATTGTTAGAATTATGTAATAGCATCCAGCCAATAATAAAATATCCATAAAGAAAAATTTATAATTTTTTCATTTAGTTTTTAAATTTTTTTCCTTATAGACATCTTCATAAACTGATGGGAAGGAATATCAAAATGTAGATTAAATATTCTTTTTTAAAATGTTTGCTTTTCCATAAAATTTTCCCATTTATCATTATACACATTTCACTGAATCTAATTCTGTGAAATTATTGTTGTATGGGAGCTCTGGTAGCATAGTGGCTAAGGCACTTGACTGCTAACCAGAAGGCTGGCGGTTCAAATCCACCAGCCACTCCTCAGAAGGAAGAC
>NW_006921705.1:1328892-1349494 GCF_000298275.1 Orycteropus afer afer | reverse complement strand
TATATATACACACACACATTATCTATAAAAGTAAAAATCAGTCATATCCAAGAAGAAAAACTTCATTATATAATGTGAGCTTTTGAATTTATTGGAGGGATTTCTTTTTCTACATGATTCTAGAGTTATAACTGATAGGTAAAAAGTCAGCAGATACAAACCAACAAGGATAGAATAGAGGATGCCTGGCCGATCTGATGGTGGCTGAATATTTCGGTCCTGATCAATGGCTTCAATAGGTGGGGTAACAATGATGGGGTTCAGTTCTTCCTGGAAAATAATTCAGAGTTTAGTTCACCTGTGTAACAAATATTCCATAGAAAATTGACATTTAGATATTACCATCTGAACAGTTAAATAACATCTGGGCCGATAATTACACCCAAGTTTGAATATTTGTAATCTAACACCTCTGACTACTTCAGGTTGAATCTGAAGAGGGAGAAATGTGTACTCAAAGTTACAATGCAGAGACATAGTAAATACATAGATGAGATTTTATATCAATAATTTCTCCTAGAAGAACAGCAAAGAAGATATCATTACATTTTTAATCTTCCCTAGGGAATTTTATTAAAAGAAATATAAGGCTACCAAATCATTCGTGAAGTAGAGATTTTCTCCTTGTCTTTAGAAAAGATTTTTAAAACTGTGTATTTGTTACTTCCCAATCTATTTTTAGTAGTCTTTGTGTGGCACAAAGGGTTAAGTGTTAGATTACTAAAGGAAATGTTCGTTGTTTGAACCCACGGAGAGTTACCTCTGAAGACAGGTCTAGTGATCTACTTCTGAAAGTGCACAACTTTCAAAACCCAATGGAGAAGTTCTACTCTGCACACATAAGGTTACCATGAGTTGAAAGCAACTCCATAACAACTAACAAGAACAATCTATTCTTTAAAAGTTTCAAAGAAGTAAATTATACTAAAATAATTTTTCAAATGATATTTCAATTTATTAGAACTAAAATCACAGCCATCCAATTACAAATTAAACATATGTTATATGAAGCTATGTACATTTAATTTATAATAATCAGAAAGATTATATTTTAAAATTATAATACATTGTTTGGAGTTAGTGCTTCTCAATTTAATGTCTAGTGGTATTCAATTCAGTTATCAATGTTGACTTTTTTTTTTTTTAATGAATGACCAGACAGTACTTAGGTTTTGCCAGTCACATGGCTTCAAGTTGCAGCACTCAATTGCCACAGTTACTGTTGCTCAACTCTGCCACTACATGACAAAAGCAGACATAGACAATACATAAACAAGTGAATGAGGCTGTGCTGAAATAAAACATTATTTACAAAAACAGGTTATGAGTGGAATTTGGCCAACGGTCAAGGGACCACAGTGTTGTCTCCAATGTTATATCTTAATAGATAAGATTGGGGTGGGGCAATGCACTCTGCAGAGACAACACCGTGAAACATTGTACTAAACAGCATTTTGAAAAGCCAATACACTGTACTGTAAGTCTTTCATATGCTAATTTACCTTATGGCTCTCTAAGAAGGGGATAGTATTTGCATTTTCAATAAACATTCATCAACAACTTCTAGAATTAATACCAGGAGAATAAAATTTTGGAAACAAGTATTCCAATATTCATTGATTGGAGCCTGACCTGCAAGTGGTAGTTCTAAAGTGAAATAAAGTCTGGTTCAATATTTGACAACTTCACATTCTATGTAATTACTGCAATATTCTTTAATATAATTTCTATTAAATTATTGAATCTTGAAATATGTAATATACTATTATACAAAATCAGACAGTTCAATGCCTCAATTCTCAATAGAAATGCATAGTGATAGCACACCAAAAATAAAATAAAGCAATACCTTTAAATCACAATGTGCAATACCGAATTTTATATTGAAGTTGCAATAAATACATATTAGTAATCAATAATTTGGAGGTCACATACATGTCAGGAGCTCATGTGTTCTTTGTTGCTAATGGGCTCTTACAATGCAAAATGCTTAGTTGTCAAAAATGTTAGCAGTATTTTTATGAAAATAAAGAACTATTTGCAGGAATAACTTTCTGAGATAACATTCTAATAATGTATTCTCTTCTGTAAGGTGGATTGCTGTTATTTGCTGTCATCTATTTGGTCCCAGACTAATGATGACCTCCATGAACAACATAAGGTAACTCTGCCTGGTCCTGCTTTATCCTCATAATTATTATCTATGGGATCTTCATTGGCTAATTTTTTAAAATAGACTGCCACATCTTTTTTCCTAGTCCATCCTAGTCTGGAAGCTCTGCTGAAACAGGTTTAGCATCATCATACCAACACAAAACCATCCACTAGAAGACAGATTATGGAGGTGCATATTATATTAGCCAGGAATGGTACTGGGTCTTCAATACGTTGTTGTTGTTGTTGTTAGGTGCCTTTGAGTTGGCCCCTACTCATGTTGTTATTATTTGCTGTCAAGTTGGACCCGACTCATAGCAACCCTAGCCTTCTGGTTAGCAGTCAAGTGTCTTAGCCACTACACTATGAGAGCTCCTAGCAACCCTATCTATGTACAACAGAGTGGAACACTGCCTGGTCATTTGCCATCCTTATAATCTTTGCTATACTTGAGTCCATCATTGGAGCCACTTTGTCAATTCATATCACTGAGGGTCTTCTTTTTTCTCGCTGACACTCTTCTTTACCAAGAATGATATCCTTCTTCAGGGACTGGTTCTTTCTGAGAACATGATCAAAGTAGTGAGACAAAACCTGGTCATTCTTGCTCCAAAGAAGCATTCTGGCTAGACTTGTTCCTGAAGAGATTTGTTCATTACTTGGGTAGTCCATAGTATTTTCAGTATTCTTCACCATCACTATAATCCAAGGCAACAACTCTTCTTCCATCTTCCTTATTCATTGCCCAGGTTTCACATGCATATGTAGTAATTGAAAATACCATGGCTTGGGTTAAAAAAAGAAACAAACCTTCAAGTTGATTCTGACTCATAGTGATCTCCACTGGGTTCCCAAGGCTGTAAATCTTCATAGAAGCAGACCTCATCATCCTTCTCCCACAGAGTAGCTGATGGGTTTGCACTGTCAACCTTCTGGTTAGCAGCCAAATGTTTTCACCACTACACACCAGAGCTCTTTGATGCTTTGGGTTAGGTATACCTTAGTCTTCAAAGTGACATCTTTTTTCTTCAACACTTTAAAGAGGTATTTTACAACAGATTTTCCCAGAGTAATATGATGTCTGATTTGTTGAGTGCTGTTCCATGGGTGCTGATTATGGATACAAGTGAATGAAATCTTTTACAACATAATTTTTTTCTCCAATTATTATGATGTTTCTTATTGGTCTACTTGTGAGAATTTTTGCCTTCTTTACGTTGAGATGGAATCCATACTGAAAACTGTAGTCTTTGATATTCATCAGTAAGTGCTTCAAGTCATCTTCATTTTCAGCAAGCAACGTCGTGCCTTTTGCATATTACAAGCTATTAATAACTCTTCCTCCAATCCTGATGCCATGTTCTTCTTCATATGTCCAGCTTCTAGGATTATTTGCTCAGCATACTGATTAAATGATCAGTAGTTGGAAAACACAGGCTTGGTGATAGAAATCATCCTGAATATCACATGATAGAATTCTGCATGGTCAACAACTTATTCACTGCAAATATTTTTTTCTTCAACAACATAAATGGTGGCTATACACGTGGACCTAGCCAGATAGAATACATAGGAATCAGATCAACTTTATCTTTGGCAAGAGGCGATGGAGAAGTTCAAAATCTCCAGTCAAAAGAAAGGGAGGAACTTACTGTGAAACAGACCATTCATTGTTCATATGCAAGTTCAAGTTTAAGCTGAAGACTGTTAAAACAAGTTCTGAGAAGCTAAAATATAATCTGGATTATATCTCACCTGAATTTATAGACCATCTGAAGAATAGATTTGGCTCATTGAACACCAGTGACTGAAAACAAGATGAGTTGTGAGATGACATCAAGGACATCATACAAAAAGAAACCAAATGATTGGGAGGGGAAGATGGCATTGTACATATAATCTGCACATTTGGTCCCTCTAACCAACTTAATTCCTGAATAACTAGGTAAAGCAGATAAAAATAATGATACTGGGGTTATGAGCTATTAAGAAGAAGATAGAGTATCAGATTTAGTGAAGGCAGAGAAAAAAAGCAGATTAAGCAGCTGGGAAAAATAAACATATCACTAGCTGGCACAGTGATTCCACTAGCTGATAGAGAAGGAGACAGAGATGACACATTAGAAATACAAAAGAGGTTGTGGAGGGAAGAAGGAAAAAAAAAAATAATCACACAACCCACAGAGGCACTGGGGACTCAGAACACCCACAAAGGCAATTTTTGGTGGCAACCTGGTACTCTGAGTGAGTGGATAATCTTATTGGGAAATTGATCAATACCTTCCTTGGCTTGGGCTGCTGCAAAGACCAGAAAGGAGTGGGAGAAAGGGAGAAACTCTTTGTGAGTAGGTGGAGTCCTGGACTGAGTACACAGCAGTGGGGTGGGGTTCAACTCTTCCATGGCCACTTTTAGCACAGAGTGGAGCAGGGTACTGGGTTGTTGCAGCTCCTCGACCCAAGTGCAAAGTAGTAGTCCTCTACCCATTGGGGTCTCTGTCAATTTTGAACTGAGGGTCTTTGACAGTATGACATAATAATTAATAGAACCTCAGAAAGACACAAACTACCCTTCCTGTGCCTGCATCAATGACAGAACTGTCACCCCCAAACTCAGAAAACTCCTTCTACCTTTCCATCTGGGGGTTTGCTTTCAGTGCCTTTTTTTTTCTTTCTTTCTTCCTCATCTCCCTGGCTTCATCCAACAGAAGAAATATATTAAACCTCCACCAGGCAACAGCAATTATTACTCTGAACACCAATAGTTCCTGCACCACAGAATCAATGACAGTACTGTGGACAACACCTGCTTCTCCCAACTCAAAAACCTCTTCATGATGAACAGAGACTTGTACCCACATCCCCACCAGTGATTCCACAACCACAGAGAGAGCTGGAGAGTAACCCAGTACATCTGAGTTAATAACCAAAAAAGTATATCTGCTCCACACTTTCAGATACAGTAAAACATAAAATCAGGGTGAAACAAATCAATATGTAACTAACAATTAAAGAGACCTTCAAACTATCTAAGAAACAACAAACAACCTCAAATTAAACAGATAATCAGGACAAGGCAATAGAAATAAAAGCCAAGGCTAAAGAATTAGCTATCATAGAAGAAGAACAAGCAATAGAACTATCTGAGAAGGAATTCAGAAGGTATATATATATCCAAGAGCTCAAGGAAACCATAAATAGAAACAAAGAAAAGAAAGATAGGACCCTGAAAGAATTCACGAAAACCATTCAAAACAAAATAACAAGATAAACACACAATTAGAACTCACACACAAACAGCAATTAGAAATCCAGAAGATGAAGACTAAAATTACAGAAATAGAAAACACAAATGAAAGACAAAAGAGTAGTCTAGAACTGGCTGAAGAATTAATTTCCTATCTAGAAGATTTCCTTGATGTCAGCCTGTATAAAGAAATCAGAACAAAGATTTAAGAGAAATGAAGAGAAACTAAGAGTTATATGGTGTGACATGGAAAGAAATAATATATGCCTCATTGGAATATGAGAACAAGAGGAGGCAAAAAAAAAAAAAAAAAATTGAGAAAATTGTCAAGGACTTGCTAACTGAAAACTTCCTCCATATTATGAAGGAAGAAAAGATATCTGTCCAAGAACCTCAACAAACTCCATACAGGATAGATCCTAAGAGAAAATTACAAAAATATATCGTAATCAAACTCTCCAAAACCAAAGACAAAGAAAGAATCTTGGGAGCAGCTCAGGAAAAATTAAATGTCACCTACAATGGACAATCAATAAGACTAAGTTCTGATTTCTCAGCAGAAACCATGCAAGCAAGAAAGCAATGGGATGGCATATATAAAGCCATGGACGAAAATAACTTCCAACCAAGAATTCTATATCTAGCCAAATTGTCCCTTAAATATGAGGGTGAAATCAAGGCATACTCAGACAAACAGAAATGAAGGGAATTTGTGAAAACCACACCAGCCCTACAAGAAATGCTAATGGGAGTCCTTCTAATAAAGAACCCACAAGAGAGAACAACAAATTAAATAAAATAAGAACACTTGACATCACCACTTAGAAACCAAACAAGAAATAGATGCTCAAAATAAGCTCATAAAATAAGGTACACAGAGAAATAAGAGAGTCAATCTGCAGATGACACTAGCAACAAAGCAAACAGAGGGAATAAAAGTTTTAAATACAAAACCTCTAAATGGAGAGGAAGACAGTGCAACATCTTTATAGAACTGACTGTTCCAAACTATGAGCATAAGAATTTACTTCAGGGTAAGTAGAATGGGCACTTGAGACAGAGAATCACCGGGCCTACCTACTCAGAACCATAGTCTTCAGGGACATCATACTCAATTGGCACAACATAGTACATAAAAATCTTGTTCTACAACCTACTTTGGTGAGTAGTGACTGGGGTCTTAAAAACCTTCTAGTGGCCATCTTAGATGCAAGTATTGAAGCAAAGAAGCTTTTTTTTTTTTTTTTTCCCTCTCATCTGAAGCAAAGAAGAGTGAAGAAAATCAAAGGCATCTGGAAACAATTAGTCCAAGGATAAGATGGACCATGAGGATCTCACCCTTCATGACTCTGAGACCAGAAGAACTAGATGTGCTTGGCTACCAGTGCCAACTACTTGGAAAGGGATCAAAACTGGAGATCCTGGATAGAGTGGGAGTAAAAATGTGGAACAAAATTCAAAAACACAAAAATGACCAGAATTACTCATCAGATAGAGTCTGATGGAACCCCAAGATTGTGACCCTGGGTTACCCTTCTGGCCTAGAATTGGACTCACTCCCATGGATTGGCTTTCAGTCCAACAGTAGAAAGACCTACATGCAGAACACCTACCCCAGGGCAATGTATTCACCCACTCTAGGGAGACACACCCCTTAAAGCAATCAGCCATGAGGCACCGGAGGGGCAGCATTCATATACAGGGAAAGCTGGACAGAGAGGAGTGCATGGTTAAGAAGGGCATGAGGAGGGGTTAGCCACAGGGAAGAGAGGGGAACAGAATTGGTTAGAGTCAGGGATGATAGTTGGGGCGTGAAATCAAAGTTACACGAACTGTTGAATGTAAAACAAATTAGCTCTGTAAATTTGCACTCAAAGCACAATTTAAAAAAAAAAGAAAAGAAAGAAGACAATCATTAAAAAGACCAAAAAAAGAAGAAAAGACTAAAATGGATGTCAGAAGAGATTCTGAAACTTGCTCTCAAACAGAAAGTGGCTGAAGCAAATGGAAGAACTAACATGTTAAAAGACCTGAACAGAAGATTTCAAAGAGAATCTCAAGAAGACAAATAAATTATTATAGAGAAGTGTGCAAAGACCTGGAGTTAGAAAACCAAAAGGGAAGAACACACTCAGCATTTCACAAGGTGAAAGAACTGAAAAAAAAAAAATTAAGCATCAAGTTGAAATATTGAAGGATTGTATGGGCAAAATACTGAATGGTGTAAAATGTATCAAAATAAGATGGAAGGAATACCACAAAGAATTGGTCAATGTTCAACTATTTCAGGAAGTAGTATATGATCAAGAACCAACAGTAATGAAGGAAGAAGTCCAAGCTGCACTAAAGGAATTGGCAAACAACAAGTCTCCAAGAATTGATGGAATACCTATTGAAGTAACAAACAGAGGCAGTACTGGAGGCACTTACTGGTTTAAGTCAAGCAATTTGGCGGATAGCTACTGGGCTAACTGGCTGAAAGAGATTAATACTTGTGCTTTTTCTAAAGAAAGGTGATCCACAGAATGTGGATATTCTCAAACAATATCATTAATAACCTACATAACTAAAATTTGCTGAAGATAATTCAAAGGCAGTTGCAGTAATATGTTGACAGGGAACTTCCAAAAATTCAAGCTGGATTCACAAGAGGATGGGGAATGATGGATATTATTGTTTATGTCTACTGGCTCTTGGCTGGAGGAAAGAATTCCAGAAAGATGTTTATCTGTGTTTTATTGACTATGCAAAAAATTCATCTGTCTGGATCATAACAAATTATGGGTAACATTGTGAAGAATGGGAATTCCAGAGCATCTAATTGTTCTCATGAGGAATCTGTACATAGAGCAAGAGGCTGTTGTTTGAACAGAATAAGGGGATACTCCTGGTTTACAATCAGGAAGAGTGTGCGTTATAGTTCCCAGAATGGAAGGTAAGAATTTTAGCACTGGGCACCACTGCCTCTAACTGTGAATTACACATATACACACACTGCTGTCGAGTCAGATCTGACTCGTAGTGACCCCTCCTTGGGTTTCCGAGGCGGTATCTCTACAGAAGTAGATTTGTCCAACCTTCCTTCCAAGGAGTGGTTGGTGGGTTTGAACCGCCAGCCTTCTGGTTACCAGTCAAGTGCCTTAGGTACTATGCTATCAGAGCAAGTTAATATCAAAATCTCTCCATTAAATTCAGATCACTACTGCCCCTCTCATGGAATCCAGAATCCAACATACCCACCAATTCCACTTCCTTTTTTCTCTCTGTGTCTCAGACTCTCTCACTTTCATACACACACACACACACACACACACACACACAGTTTTTCTCTCTCTCCCAACAGTCAGTTTACTTCCTATATAATACGTGTATTATTCCCTCCACTGGAAAAAAAAATCTGAGACTCTTCAAATTACATAGGTTTATAGGAGTTAAGAGATGACTAGCTCTTCTGAGTTGTTTCACAAAGGAATCTGATTATATCAGCCAAAGTCACTTAACAGCTAAGCTACTTTAGTCCTGATTCAACTAATTAAATCTGTGGCAGCTTTTGCAAAAGTATGGCTCAGACACTGGGAAGACTTTTCAAGTATGAGGACTTTCTGCAATTTCATTCTGCTTCTCAGTCAGAGGAACAAACAAAAAGGTCCTAAATACTCTCCATCTTCTTCTAGTAACTGGCTTCCTTACCTAGAAGTTTTTTGTTTTTTTTTTTAAATGATTCTGAGCTCCTCTGTTAGAATGCTAAATGCCAACAGATCAGGATATTTGAAGGTGTCCCTTTTGATAGCCTTGATTCTGCTTATTTCTATAGAGCTTTGAACTAAAACATAAGGGGTTTCAGTTTTTCAAATTACTCACATAGCTTTAAACGCTCTTTCCAGATTATCTAAAGTTGTCAGGATGAGGAATGGAGTTACAATTTTATTCTTTAAAGTTTATAAACAACAGAAGAACTAAAAGTAACACAACAAACAAAATCGAGAGAGATGGAAAAGTGTTAATTAACTTCATCTTTCATAGTTGGTTGCTTAAAAATTTCATAATATAGTGGGAATTGAAGCAATGGTGAGAAATGAGTTTGCTACTTAGAACTCTATTGGTAACCATCAGAATAACTGGAACAGAAATAGCAAACTGTAGATATATATCTCCAGAGAGTAAGCCTGAAAGTGCAGGTAGGTGGGATGAAAGTTATGTTACCTGAAGTTATTTTGTCTTGTCTAATTATGTCATTACCATAGCCTGTCCTATTTTTAATATTATAAATGAATAAGTTTTATAAGTCCAAATAAAATAAATGTCTTTCAATACATTTCTAGACTATTGGGAGAAGTAGAGTTGTCTTAAATAACATTAGGAGTAAAATTTTGCCTTGCCCTGGGGAGACTAACAACTCATCTTAAACAGACATGTATTTTCCTTATGCTATCATTATTGAGTTTGGGAGCAAATACAGGTTTAAAAGTGAAAAGAGTAAATTCTGAAATATGATTTCAATCTAAACTAGATTATAATCTTTGAATCTTGAATATTTTTAACAGTAATAATAAATAACATTGGCATATACTGGGGATTATATTTTGTTTAAAATTATATTTATATATTTTATATAATTTTTCATAAAGAAAAATGACAGTTAAGTGAGATAGAAAATTATACACTTATTCATTAGAAGTAACAACATGAATAACATGAATCCTTTTTTGAACTTTGTTCTACCAAAATCTCTATGACAGACAAAACTAGGCATGAGAAAGATATGAGTGTGTGTATGTGTGTGTGTGTGTGTGTAGCTCTGGTAGCTCAGTGCCTATAGGCAAGTAAAAACTTAGACACAAACTATTTTATTATTATTATTTTTGTTTTAGAATTGGCATGAGTTCTGCAGAGAGAACTGAAGCCAAAAGACTTCCTTTTACATAAATTGGAAAATATTCACATAATCAAGTAATATGGAGCATTTACTAAAATTGATTAGGTACAAGGCAACAAAAGTAGCATCAACAACATAAAACAATCCATATCACACAGACAATATTTACTGACAAAAATACAATATGAAATCAATAAAAATAACTGAAAAAGGTATTCAGAAATCCCATATATTTAGAAGCTAACATACATAACCTAAAAATGTATTATTGAAGAATAAACTCTGAATTATAAAATATTTAAAAGTGAATATTGGTGATAGTTTTAGATATGAAAAGTTCTGGGGTACAGGATGAACAGTAATTTTAATATGTATGTTAGGAAGCTGAGACATCAACATATATGCTCAGCACTTAAGTATTTTTCTGGAAAGGACAAAGTAAATCCAAAGGAAAATGAGTGACAAATAATAAAAATGAGAGTAAAATGAAAGAAAGAAAAGAGACATAGAGAGTTATAGTATTCAATTCCCAGTGCCAATTATTCCTAAGTCTCAAGTATGTTGCTGTCTTTAAATTTCCTGAAAAAAATTCTATCCTTATAATAAAATGTATATTTTTTCCTTGAGGTTATTTTGAGAGAGGTTTCTTAGACTTTGAATCTAAGTATTAATCTCTATAAATGTGTCAAGAAAAGATTCATTATTGATTGTATTTTGGCTCTCTTAGAAACTGTTCTTATTTCTCTTGTACCTTCTAACTCTTGTTATATGTGCAGCCTTCTTGTATGAAATCAAAACCAACTCACTTAATCATTTACAAGGGTGGGAAAATAGTAGATATTTAATATATTTTTGTCAATTTGTATTCAGTTGAGTTATCCAATCTGGTAAAAAGATCACCACTCTCAAGTAGACTTTGTAGAGCCTATTACTAAGAAAATAGTCCAGAGATGGCTACTACCAGAACAACTTCCACAGCTCTTGTCAGGAGATGATGAATTCAGGAGTTTGTTTCCTTTGGAGAACAAACTCTTCCCAAGAAGATAGTTATTACTGCTCCTTATTGCTCTTCTGTCTCCCTCATTTCTCTGAGCTTCTAACTTTTCCATTTTGATTATAGAGGAAACATAAGTGGAAGAAATTCATAGGTGAAGATGTTCAACTACAGCTCAAGCATCATTTATGGAAAGGATCAAAGCATTGCTTTAGTGTGGCAGAATGTTAAAACCACTATAATTATCTCTATACCTATAGGCTTATTGGCTTGTGCACAGAAAATACCTTAGTTGTATATATAAACCCCAGTCTGCTGCTTGACAGCTTTACCAAATTTTCATAATCAAGCTTAATTTTGTGAGACACTTTAAAAAGTCACTTAAACACTAGCAAGACTCTTTGTACTTTGCCTTGGAAACAAAGTAACTTTTCTTGCAGTCTCATTTATCTTTGAGGAGATGACATATCTCCTGACTCAGCTAAAGAGTGTACATGAGAAACACATAGGATAGCAGGTTTTTAATTTCAATGCTCTTTACACAGCCAAAACTAAATTTTCTGTCATATCCTATAATGGGGACTCATCTCTAAGACATCCCCTCGATCTATGTACAGGCTCCTAATAGGAGCTCTTATTGCACAGTGATTAAGCTCTCATATACTAACAGGAAGATTGGTGGTTCAAACCCACCAACTGTTCCATGGAAGAAAATTGTGGCAGTCTGCTGCATAAACATTGCAATCTTAAGCCCAATGGGGCAGTTCTACTCTGTTCTATGGGGTCACTATGAGTTGGAATCAACACTACAGCAATGAGTTTGTTTTGTTAGTTTTATAGATTCCTCATGTGAAAATTTGTTGTTTTATGTGCCGTAGAGTTGGCCACGACTCATAGCGACCCCTCCTTGAGTTTCCGAGGCAGTATCACTATGGAAGTAGATTGTCCCATCTTCCTTCCGGGGAGTGGCTGGTGGGTTTGAACCGCCAGCCTTCTGGTTAGCAGTCAAGTGCCTCTGGTAGCATAGTGCATAAGCAGACTATTAATCTTCTGTGAGTGGCTGGTGGGTTCAAATCACAAACCACTAGGTTAGCAACTTACTTCTTTAACCATTGTGCCACCAGGGCTCCAGAAAAAAGGTACTCATGATACAAATGGAAAAACTTCATCTTCATCTATAAATATTCTAAGACAGAATATTAAGTGATTTGAAGTTTTAGAAAACTATTCATTTAATTTACAATTTACTAAATTTATTTTAATTTATTATTAAATTAAGTAACTTTTTATGGTCTTTAAATTTAGTCAAATATTTCTTTTTTCTATAATAATTTAAGAAAATCTTAAGCATGATATCTGTTTTCTATCTATTATATACTTCCTTTAACGAAAGTAGATTTAGATTACACGAAAGAAAAGAAGCTGAGGGACATTACTATTCTAATCAATTGTACTATCAATGTACAGTTTTCCCAGCAGCTTTTGAAAGTGTTCAGTCTATAAGCAACATGACTTTCATCTTGTTCATTCACGGGTCAGGAGATGCGTATTTTGTAGTACTTCTATTTATCACTAAATCAGAATTCTATTTAGGACCTCTTTGTTGATAAAAAATGTTGTGATCTTCCTAAAGTTCTATCCTTAACCCCTCCAGCTTAGACTTCCTTACTCATAAGTAATCCAAGACAACAAGGACACCATAATTTAGATCACTGTAGTTGGGTCAAGTTGTATTTCAGGCTAAATTTGAACTGCTGTACTAAATTTAAATTAAATACACAAGCAAAATTTTCAAAAGAAACCCTATGATTTGATCTTTATTATCTAGAAAATAGAAATCTCTCCTTTCAAAAAGGTGTATACTTTTGGTGAAAATTCATGTAACATTTCTCAATTCCTTCATTATTGCCTTTTAAAAACATTTAATTTTTATTTTGTGTATAGTTTTGATTTCTTCTTCCTTTCCTCTCTGTAAATTATCCAGTTATTTTCTTCTTGGTGATTACAGTTGACTTCTGAAACTTAAAACAGCCTAATTTGAAATATAGGAGTCCAGGTAGTATAGTGGTTTAGGGCACCTGGCTTCTAACGAGACGCTTGGTGGTTCAAATCCACCAACCACTCCGCAGAAGAAAGATGAGGAAATCTGCTTCCTTAAAGTTTTACAGTCTTGAGTTTGGTAAGATGGTTGACTAGGCAGACAAGCTACACAGACCCTCCAGAATAAGCAATGAAAAACCAATTGCAATCCACACAGAAGATGTTCCAGGAACCCTGAGCTTTGAAGGGAAAGGTAAAGAAGTAGATTAAATACCAACTAATAGAAGAACTTAAATGAAACAATGAATAAGGAGACAAATGGAGAGGTGGACTGCCAGATGTTCTGAGAGCACAGCTATTTTGAACATTTCCCAGTAGAAACCTAAGAGTAGGCTCTTCTCACCAAAGACTGCATGGGCAAGGGCTGCATTGGTGCCTGACAACCAGAAAGGAAAACAGTGAAGAAGGAGACAAAAACACCTGCAGACTACTAGTGGCTGTCCTGACGATGCAGCCATTTTGAATAATTGCAAGCAGCGGACGCATGTTCTTACCTGGACAGAGACCAAGGAATAGGCTCTGCTTGCTTAAGACAGCATGTGGAACCACACTGGAGGCAGGAGACTGGAAAGGTGCTGTATTCCCCCTGTTACTCTTATACCCCACACCTTTTGGTGAATAGAGGTGTAGCCTGCCTTAACCCACCTTCTTGATTGGCAGGAATTCCATACAAGTCTGTGCTCTGACAGAGCCTGGTTGTTGTGCCCCACACCCAATAATTTTGTTTCATTTGTTTTTTGAATTATTCTTTTTATCTTCCTCCTTTCTTCCTTTTTTCCCCCTTTTTTCACTTTCCCATTGCTGGTTTCTCTTTGCTTTTTTTCTTTCCCTTTTCCTGGTTCCCTTCTGTTTTCTTTCTTTTGATTTTTCCTATCTCTTCTTTTTACTTTTGCAGTTTTCCCATTTTTTTCTTTACTATTCTTTCACTTTTGCTCTTTCTCTCAATTCTCTTTCTCCAGATATTGTGGCTTTTTTCCCTCTTTTTCTTATTATCTTTCTTTTACCTTTTTAAATATATTTTGAAAATTTTTCTTCTCATTTATTGTTTTTTTTGTGATTACTCTTCTTTGTTTATGAAGTTTAAGAGGTTTGAGTTTTGAGTTTTTTGTTCTCTTGTTTTTTTGAGGGGCGGGGGTTTGATACTTTATCTAACTGAATGGGAGACAGCAACCATTCCCACACAACTCAACCACATTTGTATATCCTGCAGCCCTACTCTCTAAGGGAGGGCCACCACATGCTTTTGCACAAACTGACCGATGACAGATGGTGGCCAATACCAGCTCAACTTACTCTCGACTGCTCTTTATGAACAGCTAACAGAGATCTGTGCACACACTATCATTTGTTATCACACCCACCAAGAGACAGGTGTTGAGTTCTAAGTGGTAATAACTAGTAAATGGAGGACCACAGTACCCTACTCACACAGCTATATCAAAACAAAATAAAGGAAAAAAAATCTTGCAGGAATCATACAAACATAAAACCATAAGTTAAACATAAATACAACAATACCACAATGTCTCAGAAATAATAGATCACCACATGCAACACAAAAAAGAAAATAAAGTAGTAGAAACGAGGGACTAGGATACAAACCCAGAAAATATTTCTGAGGAAGAAGCAGCATATGAACTCTTGATAAGAAATTAAAAAGAATTATATTTAGGTACCCTTAATGGATTAAGAGACAGATCAAGGAAAACACTGACAAGATCAAAGAAAACACTGACAAAATTAAGGAAAACACAGACAAAACTCCATAACAATTTAGGAAAATAAAACAAGAAAAAAATTGATAAAATAAACAAAAAATTAGAAAAGATACAAAAACAAAAAACAGAAATCCAAAGATTAATACTAAAATTTCAGTAATAGATAACACATTAAAATGTCAAAGGAGTAGAACTGAACCAATGGAAGTCAGAATTAGTGGGAATGAAGACAAATAACTCAACACTACTCTGTTAAGGGATCAATCAGATAAAAGATCAAAACAAAAGGAAGAAAGCCTAAGATTCATATGGGATGCATCAAGAGGAATAGCCTATGTGCAATCAGAATTCCAGAACAAGAAGAGACAGATAAAACCACAGAGAAAATTGTCAAAGATTTTTTGGAAGATAATTTCCCTAATATCATAAAAGACGAGAATATATACATTCAAGAAATTCAACAAACCCCAAACGAGATAGACCCCAAAAAGAAAATCACCAAGACACATCATCCTCAAACTCACAGAAATCAAAGACAAAGAAAGGATCCTGAAAGCAGCACGGGAAAAATGAAAAGTTTCCTACAAAGTGCAACCAATAAGACTAATTGTTGATTTCTCAGCAAAAGCCATGCAGGCAAGATGACAATGGTATGGTATATATAAAACTGTGAAAAAAAAAAAATGCCCAACCACAATTAATATACCCAGCAAAACTGACACTCAAATATAAGGAAGAAATTAGGAGATTTCCAGATAAGCAGAAATTAAGGGAATTTCTTAAAACCAGACCAACCTTACAAAAGATGCTAAAGGGAACCAACAACAGCAAACAACAACCAATGGTTAATATACATCATGATATAACTCAGAAACCAACCCAGTTATAGAAGTACCCAAAGTAAAATGAGCTTACAAGACTATAAACAGGGAACCAGAAACATCAACTGGTAAATACAGACAACTAAAAACCAAAAAAAAAAGGGAATAAAAAGTGTGGTTACAGAACTTCTAAATGGTGAGGAAGTCAAGACAATTGAGAGACAGAACAAACTATTTAAACTTGGGAAGAAAACAATAAATCAAAGGGTAACCTCACAGAAAAATAATAAACTTCATCATCAAAATAAAAAAGTGGACATCCACAAATACTTAGCAAGTACTAAAATAATAGCAACAAAAGAGATGATAATATGATTCATAAACAAAATGAGCTCAGCACAGAAAAATATATAGGACAAAAAAATCAGCAACACTATGAAAAAACACATAACAAAATGACATCAATAAATTCACGCTTCTCAATAATTACACTGAATATCCAGTGGAATAAATGCACCACTCAAGAGAAGGAGAATTGCAAACTGGATAAGAAAACATGAGCCATCAATATGATGTCTACAAAAGACTCACTTTAGCACAAAGAATAAAACATAGCATAGTGCCTAAGGCACTTGACTGCTAACCAGAGGCTGGCAGTTCAAACCCACCAGCCACTCTTCGGAAGGAAGATGGGCGAATCTACTTCTGTAGTGATACTCCCTCGGAAACTCAAGGAAGGGTCGTATGAGTCAGGTCCAACTCAATGGCACATAACAACAACAACAACAATCAAAAGTTGGAAAAAGATATATCAAGGAAATGGTAACCAATAAAAAGGAAGGAGTAGCAATATTAATTTCTGATAAAATAGACTTTAAGACAAAAATGACCATAAGGGACAAGGAAGGGTATTATATGATGATTAAAGGGTCAATTGAACAAGAATACATAGCCATAATGAGCATCTACACTTACAATGAAAGATACCCAAAATATATAAATCAGACTTTAATAGAATTGGAAAGACAAATAGACTGACTCCACAGTAACAGTAGGAGACTTTAATACAGCACTTTCTATAAAAGACAGAACAACTATACATATACATATAACTCAACAAAGATACAGAAGAACTAAATAATACTATCAACCAAAAGACTTTAAAGACATCTAGAGAACACTTCACCCTAAAATAGCAAAATATACATTCTATTCTAGGAACATGGGACATTCTCCAGGATAGAACATATGTTCAGGCACAAAGCAAGCCTCAATAAATAATAATAATAATAATAAAAACCACTGAAATATTGCAAAGCATCTTCTTAGATCATAATGCTAAGAAGAAATCAGCACTAGGAAGATCAAAAGAACAAGAGCAAAGGTATAGAAACTGAATAACACCCTCCTCAAAAATGACTGGATAATAGAAGAAATAAAAAAAATTAAATTTAAAAAGTCCTTGAATCAAAAGAGAATGAAAACAAAATATATCAAAATCTTTGGAACCCAGCAAAAGTAGTCATCAAAGGGCAATTTATGGCAGTAGATGCACGCATCAAAATAGAAGAGCCAAAATCAACATGTTAACCCAGTATCTCCAATAATTAGAAAAAGAACAGAGAAAAAAGTCTACACTCACCAGAAGAAAAGAAATAATAAAGATATGAGAAGAAATAAATGAAACAGAAAGTTGAAAGACAATAGAAAAAATAAAGACTGGAAGTTGGTTCTTTGAAAAGATTAGTAAAATCAACAAACCACTGGCAAATTTAACAAATGAAAAGGAGAAGATGCAAATTACACAAATAAGACGTGAAATGGGTAACATCACAACAGAACCAACAAAAAGAAAAGAATAATAGGATACTATGAAGAACTGTGTTCCAACAAATTTGAAAACTGAAAAGTAACAGACATTTCTAGAAACAACTGCTTACCTAAACTAACACAGACTGAGGTGGAAAAGTTGAACAGACCCATAACAAAAGAGGAAATTAAACAGGTCATAAAAAATTTACCAACAAGAAAGTCCTGGACCAAATGGGTATCACTGGACAATTCTACCAATCATTCAGAGGAGAGCTGACACCAGTCTTACTCAAATTATTCCAAAACATAAAAAAGGATGGAATCCTCCCAAATTCATTCTATGAAACAAGCATAGCCTTCATACCAAAACCAGGCAAAAACAACACTGGAAAGGAAAATTACAAACAAATATCCCTCATGAGTATAAATGAAAAAAATCTTCAACAAAATCCTAGCCAATAGTCTTCAACAACATATCAAAAAATAACACATAATGACAAAGTATGACTTATAAAAAATGTGAAGGGATGGCTCAACATTAGAAAAACAATCAATGTAATCCATCGCATAAGTAAAATAAAGGGAAAAAAATCACATGATAATATCAATAGACAAAGAAAAGGCATTTGATAAAATCTAACACCCATTCCTAATAAAAACTCTCAGCAAAGCAGGAATAGAAGGGAAATTCCTCAACATAATAAAGGACATATATGCAAAACCAATAGCCAACATTATCGTCAATGGAGAGAGATTGAAACCCTTTTGCTTGTGAACAGGAACCAGACAAGGATACCTCTATCTCCACTTCTATTCAACATTGTAGTGTAAGTCTTAACTAGGGCAATAAGGCAAGAAAGGATAATCAAAAGCATCCAAATTGGTCAAGAAGAAGGAAAACTATCCCTGCATACAGATGATATGATCCTATACACAGAAAACCCAAGAGACTAAGCAAGAAAACTATTGGAACTTGTTGAGAGATTTACCACAGTGGCAGGATGCAAGATCAACATATACAAATCAGTTGGATTCCTCTAAATCAGCAAAGAGATCTCTGAAAAAGAAAGAAATAAATATCATGTACAAAAGCTACCAAAAAGATAAAATACTTGGGAATAAATCTAACCAGGAACACAAAAGACCTATACAAGCAAAACTATAAAATACTGCTTCAGTAAACTCTAAGAGATTTACATAAATGGAAGAACATACCATGCCCAACATAGGAAGGTTGAACATTGTGAAAATGTCAATACTACCCAAAGCAATCTATACATTCAATGAAATCTTGATCCAGATTCCATACAAATTTTTTAAAGACATAGAAAACCCATCACTAAATTTATATGGAAAGAAAACTGACCTTGGATAAGCAAAGCTCTACTGAAGAAGAACAGAATAGGAGATTTCACAATCCCAGATCTCAAAACCTACTGATCCCACTAACACGTATATATCCTAAAGAAGTGAGATGCATGACATGAATAGATATATGCACACCCATGCTTTCATCACAGCACTATTCATAATGGCAAAGAGATGGAAACAACTTAAGTGCCTGCCTATCAACTGAAGAACGGATAAACAAACTGTAATACATACAGCCACAGTTGTCAAAACAACCCAGTATTGGTACAATGATAGACATATAGACCAGTGGAACAGAATTGAGAATTGAGAAATAGATCCATTGACCTATGGTCAGCAGATCTTTGACAAAGTGCTGAGATCCATCCAATAGGGAAAAGACAGTCTCTTTCACAAATGGTGCTGGCAAAACTAGATATCTATTTTCAGAAAAATGAAACAAGATCCAGACCTCACACCATACACAGAAATGAACTCCAGATGGATCAAAGACTTAAATGTGAAATCTAAGACTATAAAGTTCATCAAAGAAAAAATAGAGGCAAACTTAGGGGACATAATTCATATCATATATAGACTATCAAGCAACCCAAGACGTATAAAGAGCAGCAAATAAACTAAATGACTGGGACCTTCTAAAAAATAAATTATTATGTTCATCAAAGGACTTCTCCAAAAGAGTAAAATGAGAACCTACAGAACAGGAAATATAATCAGCAATGATATATCAGACAAAGGATTTATCTCTAAAATTTGTAGAAAGCTCCAATATGTCAACATCAAAAAGACAAATAATCCATTTAAAAAGTGGGCAGAATACATGAACAGACACTATAAAAGAAGATGCTCAGGCAGCTAAAAAAGACATGAAGAAATGTTCATTACCATTAGCCATTAGAGAGATGCAAACCAAAGCATCCATGATGTATTATGTCACCCCAGCACTAATAGCAAAGTTCAACAAGACAGAAAATAACAAATGCTGGTGAAGATGTGGAGAGATTGAAAATCTCATGCACTGCTGGTGGGACTCTAAAGTGATATAACCACTGTGGAAATAGGTTGGGGATTCTTTAAAAAGTTAGAAATAGATTCCATTTGATCACCAACCCCATTACTAGGTATGTATCCTAAAGAAGTGAGAGGGAGGACATGAATAGATATATGCACACCCATTTTCATCACAGAACTATTCACAATAGCAAAGAGATGGAAACAACTTAAGTACTGGTCAACTGAAGAATGGAAAATCAAACTGGTACATACACACTATGGAATACTATGCAACCCTATGAAACAATGCATAATCTGCAAAACACCACATAACATGGATTAACTTGGACAACATTATGCTGAGTGAAATAAATCAATCACAGAAGGATAAATATCGTATTAGTTCACTATTGTAAAAAGTCAAGGAAAGGTTTATACATGGAAGTTTATACATGGTTGGTTACCAGGGATGGGAGGCGAGGGAAGACTAAATTCCTAGATAGATTGGGGAAAAAAAAT
>NW_006921705.1:1321994-1328744 GCF_000298275.1 Orycteropus afer afer | reverse complement strand
AACCCACCAGCCACTCCTCGGAAGGAAGGTTGGGCAATCCTACTTCCGTAGTGATACTGCCTTGGAAACCCAAGGAGGGGTTGCTATGAGTTGGGGCCTACTTGACGGCACATAACAACAACAAACATATATACACACACACATATATTTTAAGGATTATTAGTGGTTACGAGGGTTTGGAAGGAAGGGAAAAGGGGAAGCTTTTGTTTGGGGTGCACTGAATTTGAAATACACTGAATTAATGGTATACATACACTCTGACCCATATATCTTCATACCTTCCCTTTATGTTGTTATTGATAAAAAATTTTTATACATTGTATGCCCATTAAAATAGATTTATACTTGACTCTCTCTCTCTCTCTATATATATATATAGATATATATATACACACGTATGGAGCTCTGGTGGTGTAGTGCCTAAGGCATTTGATGGCTTACCAAAGGTTGGTGGTTCAAACCCACCAGCCATTACTCAGAAGAAAGATTGGGCAATCTCCTTCCACAGAGATACTGCCTCAGAAACCCAAGGAGGGGTAGCTATGAGTCAAATCAACTTGATGGCAGTGCGTTTTACATAATTACCATTACTAGTATTCTTTATTTCTTCTTATAGCTTTGAATTACTATCTAGTGATTTTTTTTTTTTTTTTTTAATTTCAGCTCAAGTATTTCTGGTAGAGGAGGTCTACAACTAATGGACACCCTCAGCTTTTGTTTATCTGATAATATCTAAATTTCTTCTTTTTTCTTGAAGGATATTTTTGCCAGATATAAAATTTTTGATTGATAATTTTGTTTTTGCTTTCCTTTAAGCACTTTAAATATGCTATTTTACTGGTCTCCAGTGGACTGCACTGTTTCTTATGAGAAATTAGCTCTTCATCTTATAGAACTTATCTGTTATTTGAAAATGTTCTTCTCTCTTGCTGGTTTTGTCTACTTTTTGACAATTTTACTATAATGCATTTTGGTGCACATCTTTTTTATTTTCTCTTTCTTTGAGTTTGTGGAGATTTTTCAATGTGTATGTTTATGTCTTTCATAAAGATTGGGGTAATTTTAATCCAATATATCTTGAAATATCATTCTGCCCCTTTCTCTTTCTCTTTTCCTTCTGAGATTCCTAATATATGTACGTGGTTATGACTGAAGGTTTCCCAAAAGTCTCTCTGGCTCTGTTTCTTTTCTTGATTTTTCTTACTGCTTCTTGGGGGAGCTCTGGTAGCATAGTGCCTAAGGCACTTGACTGCTAAGCAGAAGGATGGCAGTTCAAACCCATGACCCACTCCTTGGAAGGAAGGTTGGGCAATGATACTGCCTTGCAAGCCCAAGGAGGAGATGCTCTGAGTATCTGACTCGACAGCACATAACAACAACAACAACATTGCTTCTTAGACTAGATCATTTCAATTGTCTTAACCTCAATCTCACAGATCCTATTTTCTGCTGTTGAGTACCTCTAGTGAATTTTTCATTTTAAATTATTTAATAATTAATTATATGTAAATATTATTTAAAAATAGTCTATTAAGGAATTGAATATGCTCATTTTAAACAAACATTACATTTTACTTTACCAAAAGAAAGCTTGAGTAAAATTTCCTTCTATAGATTCAGTCACAATATAGTTTACAGCCATTTTATAAATCATTTTGAACAAAATTTTATTAAAAATGCTGTGATAACTCCTTAACTAGTATTCAAATCAATTATTCATGCATATTAAGCACCTAATTAGTTCAAAGAACTCAAGTAATTGCTCAAACAGTATAAAATGAATTAGATATGAGTGCTGGAACTCTGAAGGAACTTAAAGTCATGAGGTGGCAGTAGGGAATCAAAACACATGTACCACAGGTACTGTATACCTTGAATGAATATTTTACTGAATTTTAGATTCTATGTTTATTACTTTCCCCTTCAAAACATTGCATGCTCTCCTTCATTCTCTTCTAGTTTTGGCAGCTATGGAGAAGAAATCTAATTTTTACCTAATATTTCATTCCTTTGTGGATTTTTTAAAAACTAATTGGAAAGAATTTACTTTAATCTTGAAATGAAAATATTATTCAGAGATTATCTAATTATTTGCCTCTTTGTTTTAACTGTTCTTCATATTTTGATCACTTTCAAATTGCAAACATAGACTACTTTTAAAATCCTAAAAGTTTATTATTTTTTTCTACTGTATATTTTTGTTCATTTTTCCTGTTCTCTTTATAAATATCGATATATTAATTTCCATTGGGTCTTCTTCTCTTTGCTATTTTCCTTGCCAATTCTTGTTTTAAAATGCATTTTATTGAAATATAATTTATGTACAGTGAAATACACAAAACTAAAGTGACATGGGTCAATGCATTTCTTTTTTTTTTTTCAGTGTTCCCTCCCCTCCCCTCCTACCCCTGGCAACCAACAAAGAAAATTTCCCTCCATATATAAACCTTTCCTTGACCCTCCACAACAACAAATTACTACTGTATTTGTCCTTCTGTGATTGACTTATTTCACTCAGCATAATGTCCTCCAAGCTCATCCATATTATGCGATATTTTGCAGACTCTACCTTATTCTTTAGTGCTGCATAGCATTCCAGTATGTGTATGTACCATAGTTTGGTCATCCACTCTTCCGCTGATGAGCACATAGGTTGTTTCATCTTTTTGCTATTGTAAATAGTGCTGTGATGAACATGGGTGTTCAAGTATCTGTTCCTATCCTGGCTCTCACCTCTCTAGGATATATACTTAGTAATGGGATTGTTGGGTCAAATGGTATCTCAAATTCCAACTTTCTAAGGAATCACCATATTTCTTTCTGCAGTAGTTGTGTCACTTCACAGTCACACAAGCAGTGTATGAGAGTCCCAATATCTCCACATCCCCACCAGCATTTATTATTTTCTGATTCATTGAACCTTGTCATCAGAGCTGGGGTGAGATGGTATATCTCCTTGTTTTGATTTACATCTCTCTGATGGCCAATGATTGTGAGCTGACCACCTGAATATCCTCCTTGGTGAAGTGTCTATCTTTGCCAATTCTTAGAGTCTGAAGGATTTCTTAAACTTTCATGAGACTATTTTGAGATGGTGAAGAACATGCTCTTGCTAACCAGGATGATATAAACGAAATCTTGTCTCTCAAGTTAATTATCTCCTGTGAGCTTTGCCTTTTGCTTGGCAAATAAAAGAATGATAGTAATATCACTTCTTTAACAAGTGGTGATTAAATTAACAACAACAACAACAACAAAAATGTAGAATAACTAGCACAATTATCCAAGCAAATTTTAAATGAGAATGAGTTGTTATTAGTTACTAATGGTAGGTATTGCATTTTTTTTTCCATACCTTCACTTCTATTCTTTTCTGTTGTTAGTCTCTTACATTTTATTATTTCAATTCTACTGTCTTCTCTAACCATATTCTTTATTTTACCTTTCATCTTTTGTTTTATGTATTTCATTCTTTCTAGAATTTTATTGGAACACAAAAATGTTTTTATGACTAATTGATGTTTCTTTTACCAAATGTTATTAAATACATGATGTTTCTTTTCTTTTTTTTTCCTACCTTGACTATGAAATATTCTTCTCCCCAAAGGCTACAGACTCTTGTGAGCTTCAATGTGAGCTTTAGGAGGAAGTGATTAGTCAGATGGGCCAAATTGTCCTAGGGAATAATGACTGTGGATTTGGGGGATGACTACTGCAGGTTTTTTTTTTTGTTGTTGTTGTTACTGCAAAGTTGCTGAATTTTTGTAGTAGGGATGAAAAAACCTGTCCTTATTTCTGTTTGCACTTTTTTCCTTCCTTTGATAAGGCTACAGCAATCTTATATTGGTCCTTGCAAAACTCTGCTTTTAAAGAATTCCTTGTTTCCAGGGCTGATGCAACTCACTTGCCTGTCTTTTTCTTTTTTTGTCTCCAGAAGTATTTCAATAGGGCTGTGCATAAAGAAAAAGCAGGCACCTAGCTGTCTTCTTAATTTATTATGGCCTTTCTACTTCACGTTTATCAGCAGCAAAATAATAAGATGAAGGTGGTGTTAGATAAAACTGTATTTTCATCTGTGAATAAGATTTTCACTCTGAGGGAAAGCATTTGCCTTTATCTTTTCCAGATAGAAATAATCATTGTACTTTCCTCTCTAGTCCCATAGTAATATGTTTTAACCATCACTGGACTATTGATCAGAACTCTTATATCCACACCTCATCATATTATAGAACAGTACAGTACAAGGGAAAGCACTTAGGGAATTATTTTTGAACATTGTCATAAACATGAACTATGATAAACATCAGCACTAACTTTCTGAAATTGCCTTCTTTTCAAATTCTACTGTTAAAGATAATTGTTTTCATTTGGGGGCTATAAGAGGATCTCAAATTTAATTCAATTAATTTAATGATTAGATGCTTCTATGAATATGGATATGTATTCTGTATAATATTTCTCTATGTACCTTTAAATGTTACAAGGAAGAAATTGGAACATTTATTAGATATTCAGGGATTATATATTCTTTTCTAAGCTATTGATAGATTAAAATTCCTCAAATATCAAAAATTATTTTGTTAATTGAAAACAGAATGCAACAATTACTTTTTGTTTCTTATAAATCTGGACTACTGAAGAAACTTTCATTACTAGTGATTATTTTATATATATTTTAGCTTTAGGAATATTGTTAAAATAATGTATATTTGGAATTGACTTAATAGCAGTGGGTTAATATTAAAATATTCATATATTATATATAACTTAAATAGTAAAAAGGAAATTTGTATTTCATTATTGGTATGAAAAACATTGTTTTATTATTTTTTATTAATCTAAGATTAAAGACTATCAAATTTTGTCTATTTGTTAATTAAAAAGAGCAAGTAGATATTTAATACTTGATAGGATCTCTGGTGGTGTAGTCACTAACACATTCACATGCTAACCAAAAGGTCAGCAGTTTGAACCACTATGTGGGAGAAAGTTGAGAAAGTCAGCTTTTTAAAGATGTGCAGCCTTGGAAACTGTATGGGGCAGTTCTACTCTGTCATGTAGAGTCACTCACCATGAGTTTGAATTGACTCATGCAGTGGGTTTTTGGTAGTAAATGAGATGTTACATCCATTTCCCAGCTTTATTTTATTTGATATATTGAAATATTTAAATATAGAAAAAAATTATAGATCAGTTTTATGAAATGTATACTAGCTATAATAATTCTACCACCACCTTCATTTTGCTTTGTGGAAATATTACTGTAATTAATAAAATGGGAAGTATAAAGAAATTATTTTGGATAACCAGAATCATTGTTTACATTGTATGGCAGGCACTGAAAACATTTAACCTGTCCTACTGGCCGTTGATTTGGAACACAAAATGCCTTAAGCTCTTGATCTTTTTCTTGTTACTGAAAGCAGAATGAAGAACAGGCATCTATGTTTTACTGACAGGTTATACTGTCTCACACCAGGGTTGTTCTGCATGACTTTAACAGCAGGAAGAACTTGTAGAGATTATGTAAGTCTTCCTTCCACAAATACAAAATGTGCATGACAATAGCAATGAAATGAAAATGCACACCAGGATATACTAGTACCTTAAATACTAGAGGAACAGAAATAAGGTTCCCTTTTTTTTTTTTTTTAATTTTTTTGATAGCTAGCCTTCTTGGGATTGTGTCTCCTTCACTGAACAATATAAAACACTTAGCGGAGCATCTATATAACCAATTGTGGCATACTTTCCCATGCTTTCTTACCCAAATCTCATAGCTAGCTTCTGAATCACTAACAGAAGGGAAGCTTCCCAATTCTAAACAACTATCAACATTGAAATTCTTCAGAATATGTATGCCTGGTGGCTTCACTAGGGTTGGTGTCACCCACTGTGATAACTCATTACGTCAACTTCCCATGGACCCCCTTTAGTGCCAAACCATACTGAATCTTTAGTTATGTTTATTATCAGCTTTAATCACAGAATAATATGTGGTATAGTTGTAAATTGCATAAATGTAGCATTTTTTATTGTTGTTGTTAGGTATTGTCAAGTTGGTTCCGACCCACAGAGTATCTGTATATAACAGAACAAAACACTGTCTAGTCCTCAACTATCCCCACAATTGTTGCTGTGTTTGGTCCCATAATTGCAGTCACTGTGTCAGTCCATATTCTTGAGGATCTTCCTTTTTACTTGGTGTCCAAGTATAAAGTCTTTCTCCAGGAACAGGCTTCTCCTAATAACATGACCAAAGTACAAGACATGAACTCCTTTCATCCTCGCTTCTAAGGAGAATTCCTGCTGTACTTCTACCAAGACAAATTTGTTGTTTTGTCAGTCCATAGTGTATCATATTCTTTGCCAACACCATAATTCAAATGCTTAATTCTTCTTCAATCGTCCTTATTTATTTTCCAGGTATTGCATGCATATGAGGCTATTTGTTGTTTAAGATGAGCTCCTACCACTTCAACAGCTCTGTTGGCTCCTATGGTTCCCTCCCACGTAATTAAAACTTCTTATCTCAGCAGGTCTGTTGGAATACACTATTTCTTTCAATGAATAAGAGTATTTATGTATCTGTGTGTAAGGAAAGTGAACAATTGTCCTTAAGGACATAAAGTAAATGAATATATTTAGATAATAAAAATGACATAAATGTATTCTATTTTCCATTTCCCTTCACACTGACTTTCTTTTTTTTTTTTTTTTTTATTAGGATTTGGGTGAAGATTTACA
>NW_006921705.1:1313835-1315004 GCF_000298275.1 Orycteropus afer afer | reverse complement strand
GTGTCTGTGTTAATTGGTTTCCCTTTTCTTTGTTGAAGAGGGTCTGTGCAATCCTTCTGCCTAGTCCGCCATCTTGCCCCGCCTCCTGACTTTCTTTTAAGAAGTGCATTGATATTGTTTAAAAAGATGTCACATTATGAATAGCTAAGACACACACACACACACATGCATACATGAATATAAATAACTTCGCATATCCCATTTGAATGTGTGAGTAACCAAAGGAAGGGGCAACACAGATGACCAGTGTTTAGTGCCCTCACATACCTTATTCCAGCCTTGCTTGTAGGTATATTGATACATGATATTTAGGTTTGCAAAACAGTTTTGTTGTTGTTTTTATAGATAACTACAGGGATAATTTTATTAAAAATTATAAATTTCTACTGAAACACTGCACAGACATTTTATAGACAATCAGTTTGGTGTCACCTCCTCTGACAGTGTCACTCGATATGATCTGCAACTACCACATTCCTCTAGTGATACCATTGGAAGGACCCTAAGAAATTTGACTTTTTCATAGAAGGGCCAGTTGAAACACTTTGATTTTAATGTCTGCAAGAAATATGACTTAAACTAGTTTGCAAACTTCTGTTTTGTCCTTGCAATACAGGCTACTACTTTAAACCACAACAGGGGAGCTGTTGATAACTCTGGATGCTGATGTCTGAAGAGTACTGATAGATGTTTCATAAACCTTTTTCAAATGACATTTTTGATATTTGTCCATAGGGTCTGTAAAAGTGCCTGTTAAACTTTTCAATTTTTCCTCAGAAGTTCAGTGTAATTTTTTTTTTCCCTCCCTTTCACTATCCTGTTTGGTGTAATCTACTTCTGTAGTGATACCGCCTCAGAAACCCAAGGAGGGGTTGTTATGAGTTGGGACGGACTCAATGGCACATAACAATAACAACAAATGTCTTCTATGTAGGGTGTACTCATTTCCAAATATATTGGCATTTTTTACAGTATGGGTCCCAGCATTCTTGCATCAGAAGCATTTGCTAAAAATTGACAAGTCTTGAGCCTGATCATAGAAAACGTAGATAATCACAACATATGAGGGCAACTTTGTTGTTGTTGTTGTTAAGTGCCGTCGAGTCGTTTCCGACTCATAGCGACCCCATGCACAGCAGAACGAAACACTGCCCGATCCCGCACCAGCC
>NW_006921705.1:1307299-1312055 GCF_000298275.1 Orycteropus afer afer | reverse complement strand
CATTTCTTCCGTTTGCTTTAGCGATTCTCCGCTCAAGGGCAAGTTTCAGAGTCTCTTCTGTCATCCACTTTGGTCTTCTCTTCTTTTCTTGTCTTTGTAGTGATCTCTTGCTTTCTTCATGGATAATGTTCTTGATATGAGGGCAACTAGGTAATCTATATTTTGTACAAATACGTTAGAAATTTTTATGGACAATAAAGATGTACATAATCATGTTATACTCCTCTACACCTTTCTGAGAAACACTCCCTCTTCTTGGACTAGAGGTTCATTATTTCTCCACTTTTTCTTTTTTTCTAAAAAGGGAAAGATGACAAGCTATCTTGAAAAGGATGTAGCACATATGTGTTACTTCCTATGTAGACTTACTAAAACAACACTTTAAGCTGCTGTTGAACTTACATTGTGCTCTTTTGAGTTCTTACTGTTGAAATCTATGATAGTGTTCTTATTAAAAAAAAAAGTCCAAATTTCAAAATTTGAATAGGCACCTCAGATATAACTGGGCAAGTTCCTGTTGCTAAGTCTATAAACCAAAATATCAGTTTAAAGTAAAATATTTCAAACTAGTATACAAGTATCCTAAGAGAGCCAAAAAAAATCAAACCAAACTCACTACCGTTGAGTCAATTAGACTCTTATCAACTCCTCTTTGGGTTTCCGAGGAGGTATCTCTAAGGAAGTAGATTGCCCAATCTTCCTTCTGAGGAGTGGCTGGTGGGTTTGAACTTCCAGCCCTCTGGTAAGCAGTCAGATGCCTTAGGGTTAGGAGCTCCAAGGACTCTAAATTTAACCAATTGTATGTGTTATTTTTAAATTGAGTTAAGTTAGGTTATGAATAAGTGTTATAATAAGCAGGTGGCAATCAAATATAGGGAAACAGTGAAATTTAAATGGAAAAAAATATGAACTACTCTACAACAATCTGATAAGATCATGAAAATTAAATAAGTGACTTACTTTTTGAAGTTGAAAGGGAATCAGATGGTTGGTTTTATTGACTTAGAAAACATTTGAGATAGGTTATTCAATTAACTAATAACTACTTAATGAAAGAAAGTGAAAAGATGGGAAGTAGTCTAATATACTGATCTTCTACTTGCACCTGGTACTACATATTTAATTTTCACAATTACATTATTAAGAAACTTGTCAAAAGTCTCAAGTAGTAAGTGTTATAGCTTGAATCAGAATCTGACTTTAAAACCTGTGGTTTTTGTAAATCATTTACTTTCTACCATTGTATGGGTAAGACCAATATATCCTAGAACTTAACTACCTTCCCACTCCAATACAGTTTCTTATTCTCTGTATTCCATCTCTCTTTCTCTGGCTTTTTTTTTTTCCTTATAATGTGCCAAACATTTCCCATTCTGGGTCTTCTGCACTTACTATTTTTTTTTTTTTAGCCTTCTTTCTCATTACTCAAGTCTCAATCTCAAACCACATAATTTAACAAAACTACTTCATTTATCCATATTAATATTATTTAATGTTGTCTCCTTCACACTATGCATCAGTTCCTGATATTTTAATTTTCTGTCCCCCAACACTAATACGTAAACTCCTGAAAGCATTTATCATGATTACTCTCCTGACTACTCAAAAAATCATCTTACAGTAAAACTCTATCTATCTATCTATTAAAGGAGCTCTGGTGGTGCAATGCCTAAGGTATTTGACTGCTAACCAGAAGAGTAGCAGTTCAAACCTACCAACCCCTCAGAAAAAGGAAGACTGAGCAATCTATTTCCATAAAGATTTACTGCCTCAGAAAACCAAAGGGGGTCGCTATGAGTTGGAACCAACACAATGGTGGTGAGTTTGTTATCTATCTATCATCACAGATGAACTGATTCTTTTTTTCTTTTTTATTGTAAAATAAGTAAGACAAAGTTTCTCTTGTCAAGGAGCTTGAAATATAATTATGAGATGAATTTAATTAATATATAATGCAGCTAATAATTTAAAAGGCTGCATGCCATTTTGAACTCTTTCTTTTGAATTAATCAAAGGGTAGAGGATAGGGTGATCATTATGACCCTAGGTAATATCGCTTCACATTTCTCCAGGGTTGTACAGTCTATTGTATATGTTATTTTAGTTGAGCCTCACAGCAGCACTGTGAAATAGAGAGAATTGGTCCTTGATACAGGGAAGACAAAATGATATACTCGAAGCAAAAATCTAGTGACAAGATAAAAAGATAAAAGGGCTAGACCTTCTGGAAAATACTAACTTCTTGTGTTTATTTTTTCAGAAATAAAGAACTAACTCAATTGGGAGAAGTAGAACAAATGAGGAGCTAAAAATAAACACTGTGACTGAGTGAATAATATTTGATGACATTAAGCTTACTGAAAGCACCATAGATGAACTTCTTCAATTAAGAGCACAGTGGGACTTTGTTGGGGGGTGGCCAAAGTTGTGTACATATGTCTTCTAATAAAATACTGGAGTTAAAGTGAGAAGTCATACAAATATGTTTAGCTGGTGATTTAAAACTAAAATCATGCAATAGAAACATTTTCAGGTCATACAAATATAGTTAGCTAGTGATTTAAAACTAAAATCATGCCACAGAAGCATTTTATTTAACAAAATACATGCCAAACTGACTTCAAATGGGAAGAAACCCATATATGTCCATTTTATATGTAAAGATAATAAATAAAATTTGCTAATAGATTGATTACATATGCACAGTGCTGGCCTAATACACATTCAGCTGACCTATTAGATGGCATCTGTTCAATGTTAAAATGCCTAGACATTCAAATGATCTCAAATGTTTCACACGCGAAAGGTAATTGGTGAACTAGTAAATTGACAGTCTCTCACAGACAGCCTTTTACTCTTTTGGAACAACCTTCTGTGCTCTGATAGTTACTAAATATTCCAGAGCCATTTCTGTGAGTGATGGAAAACTGGAGCTGGGGTTGCTTAGATACAGCAACTCCTGCATAGCAAGGAGAATCTGAGGGTCAAAGAGTGAATTAGATTTATGTATTGCTCTTGTTCTGTTGTTCCGAATATGTTCTGTTGATACAGTAGGAAAATGTGGGTAGTCAAGGAATGGAAGACATACTATTTTTGCTTTAAAATAAAATTCACTTAGAAATAAGAGAGATAAGAAAATAAAAACAGAAATATTATTATAGGGATAATCCACTTAGGATAGAAGGAGTATGAAACTAAGCATTTGCTACTTTCACTACTAAAATGGATCAATTGATATTTTCAACTTGGGGAAACTAATCTTAAAAATAAATGACAGCTATAGGGCAAGCAAAAATCACATTATAAAACTGGATTAAGGGCAGAACCATAAGTACAATGGGTATAATCCAGTGTTCTCTACACAAAGATAACCTAAGTGTATACAGGGAAAAACATAGGTCCTCCTTGACATTATTTTTGAAATACTTATTTTTGCATTTATGAGCTCTGGTAGCATAGTGGTTAAAGCACTTGACTGCTAACCAGAAGGCTGGCGGTTCAAACCCACCAGCCACTCCTCAGAAGGAAGGTTGGGCAATCCTACTTCCGTAGTGATACTGCCTTGGAAACCCAAGGAGGGGTCGCTATGAGTCGGGGCCGACTGGACGGCACATAACAACAACAACAACAACAACATTTTTGCATTTAAATATTTTCTTACAAAATAAAATCATTTGATAAGAAGAAAGAAGCACAATAAAATAATTATGGCCAATATAACTAAATTCCCAAAATTGAAAGAAAAAATATATAAATATAGTAACTATATTTCTCAAAAACTCTTATCTCACAAATATCATGAAAGAATATTTTTAATGTAGCTTCCAATACAAAATCTTGATAAAAATACATCTTTATTTTCCAGTTAGCATTTATGTTTTTTATTTAATCTTGAAATAAGAAATGGGTGCTCTTCAATGTGAACAATTCAAATGACACTTTTTCTTTTACTGTTTATTCTTTAAAACTTTCTTATTCATTGTCCGTCTTATAAAATGCATGCATTATACAAAAGCTTCTTGAAAAATTACAGAACTTCTGCATTTGAGGAGATAGGGACCTAGAATTACTTTCAAAGTAATCACCACCATAGTGGAAGGCTGCAGGAGGGCTCAAAGTTTCACTTTGAGAAAATAACAAACTGCATGCATTTAACAGGCCTAATCTAAATACGCCACACTCTTGGAAATTAAATTGCTTTCGACACTACTTCTCTTGCCAATGTATTGAATTATTTTATTAGCAAACATTTTCTTTTTGCCACTGTCAGAGATTGTCTCAGATATAATTAAGCTGTGTCCAGAATCAGGTTGCTCTTGTTTATGGTGGGAGCAGAGAGAGATAAGAAATTATCATGAACAACATGGTGCAGATAGTTCAGAAACCTACAGCAAGTTTTTATTTTATTTCTTATAGCTTGTCCTATTAATGTGGTTAACCTACCCACTGCCATTGAGTTGATTCTGACTCATAGTGACCTTCATTGGGTTTCTAAGGCTGTAAATCTTTAAGGAAGTAGATTGCTTCTTCTTCTTCCTGCAGAACAGCTGGTGGGTTTGAACTACTGACCTTCTGGTTAGCCACCAAATGCCTTAGCCCTTATGCCACTGACTTTTAAAAAATCAAAGTGAAAGGGACCAGGGCATTGCTAGATTATCATGGATTCATTCTCCTTCAGGGTTTTCCTGAAACCTAGGAGCTCTGGTAGCATAGTGCCTAAGGCACTTGACTGCTAACCAGAAGGCTGGCGGTTCAA
>NW_006921705.1:1276859-1307199 GCF_000298275.1 Orycteropus afer afer | reverse complement strand
CACCAGCCACTCCTCGGAAGGAAGGTTGGGCAATCCTACTTCCATAGTGATACTGCCTCAGAAACCCAAGGAGGGGTCGCTATGAGTCGGGGCTGACTAGACGGCAAACAACAACAACAACAGAGACCATAATAGGACTTAGATACAGTTTTGTCCCAGCAAACAATTTTCTGTTTTTGATTATTGTAAATTCTTCCACTTTTCAATGTTCTCTGGAATATAACCTCAACTAAAGCTCAGACTTTTTCAGAAAAGAGATCAAGGAAATTATGGCTACTTCCCTATTTCTGTCTAGAATAACAATATCCTAAGAATTTTAAGGATTGAGATAGATATTCTGTGATAATATCAGAAACATGGCTACTAAATTCATGCCACTAGAAGCAAGGGAGATCATATGAAAGACATAAATCATAAATGTTAGTTCATTTTGGGGAATTACAGGCATATCTTAGAGATATTGTGGTTTTGGTTCCAGACTACTGTAATAAAGAGATAATGCAATAAAGTGAATCACATTACTTTTTTGTGTCCCAGTGCATATGAAAATTGTATTTACACTATATTGTAGTCTATTAAGTGTGCAATAGCATTATATAAAAAAAAGTTTGAAATATTTTAAGGATTATCAAAATGTGACACAGAGACATGAAGCGAGTACACACTGTTGGGAAAATGCCCTGGACAGACTTGTTCAACCCAGGCTTATTGCAAACTTTCAGACTGTTTAAAAAAAAAAGAAAAGAAAAATAGTATCTGTGAGGCACAAAGGAAAGCACAATAAAACAAGGTATGTCTGTATTGCTTAGGATAATGACAATGATGGTATGTCTTATAAGTAAAATAAATCACAATAAGTTTTTAAACAACTGTTGAAGAGGAAAAGAATATTTTCAAGTAAAATAAGCATCAGATAAGCTAACTTTGTCTGCAAAAATGTATTATAACTTACCATTGTTATAATTAGAACACTTATACATATTTAGTTCTTAGGGGAAAGAGTTTATAAGTATATGTAAAGAAATTTTCTCTAAACTTTTGTCCCTAGGAACTAAATATGCGTACTATATGTATAAAGACTCCCTGTTGGCACAGTGGTTGAGTCCTCGGCTGCTAAATGAAAGGGTGGTAATGGTTAAAATCCACCAGCTGCTCCATGGGAGAAAAGATGGTGGATACAATAAAAGGAAATCCTTGAGAACTTCAATCTTTTCTTCATTTATTATGATGTTGCTTATTGGTCTGGTTATAAATATTTTTGATTTTTGTTGAGGTGTAATCCATACTGAAGTCTGTAATCTTTGATCTTCATCAGTAAGTGCTTCACGTCTCTTCACTTTCAGCAAGGAGGCTGTGTCATCTGCATATCACAGCTTGTTATGAGTCTTCCTCCACTCCTAATACCATGTTCTTCTCCATATAGTCCAGCTTTTCACATTAATTGCTCAGTGTACAGATAGAATAAGTATGGTGAAAAGATAGAACCCTGACACATACATTTCCTGGTTTTAGACCATGCAATAACTTCTTGCTCTGTTTGAAGGACTGCCTCTTTGTCTATGTACAGGTTCCTCGTAAGCACAATTAAATACTCTGGAATTACCATTCTACACAATGTTATTTGTAATTTGTAATGATCTACACAGTTAAATGTTTTTATATAGTCAATAAAATATAAGCAAATATCTTTCTGGTATGCTCTGTTTTTAGTCAAGGTCCATCTGACATCCATATGCCTTGTTCCACATCCTCTTCTGAATCCAGCTTTAATTTCTGGCTTTTCCCGGTCGATGTACTGTTACAACCCTTTTTGAATTATTTTCAGCATAAATTTACTTGCATGTGATATTAATGATATTGTTTGATAATTTCTGTAGTCTTCTGGATCATCTGTCTTTGGAATAGACACAAATATGGACCTCTTCCAGTTGGTTGTCCAAGTAGCTGTCTTCCAAATTTCCTGGTATAAATGAGTGAGGGCCTCCAGCATTGCATCCATTGTTGAAACATCTCACTGGGCATTCCCTCAATTTCTGCAGCATTGTTTTTCATGAGTTCCTTCAGTAATGCTTGAACTTCTTCCTTCAATACTATCGGTTCTGGATCATATGTCACCTCCTGAAATGGATTCTTTTTGACATGACTCTGCATTCCTTCCATCTTATTTTGATGCTTACTGTACAGCTCAAAATGCAAAAAAAAAAACAAAAAAAACCCAGCTGAAAACATCCATTAAAAATCAGAACGTAGATTGTACTGAGTATGAATCTAGGAAAACTGAAAAAAAAAAAAAAAAAAAAAACTCACTGCTGTTGAAACAGATCTGACTCATAGAGATCCTCTCCTCAGGTTTCCGAGGCAATATCACTATGGAAGTAGATTGCCCAATCTTCCTTCCAGGGAGTGGCTGGTGGGTTTAAACTGCCAGCCTCCTGGTTAGCAGTCAAAAGTCTTAGGCACTATGCCATCAGAGCTCCCCTAGGAAAACTGGAGGTTGCAAGAAGGAAATGTAATGCACAAATATTGATATCCTAGCCATTACTGATTTCAACTACACCGGTATTGGCCATTTTCAATCTGACAATCTTATGATCTACTATGCCAGAAATAGCAAATTGAAGAAGAGTGGTGTTATACTCATGATCAAAAAGAATATTTTAAGATTTAACCTGAATCACAATATTCTCTCAGTGATAGGATAATATCCATACTCCTATAAGCAAGGAGCTCTGGTAACAGTGCCTAAGGCATTTGACTACTAACCAGAAGGCTGGCAGTTCAAACCCATCAGCCATTCTTTGAAAGGAAGGTTGGGCAATCTACTTCTATAGTGATACCACCTCAGAAATCCAAGGAGGGGTCGCTATGAGCCGGGTTTGACTACACAGCAGTGAGTTTGGTTCTTTTTTTTTTTTTTTTTAAATAAGCAAGATCAGTTAATACTATCATTCAAATTTACACACTAGCCACTAAAACCAACAATGAAAAAATTTAAGATTTTTACCATTTCTGCAGTCTGAAATTGACTAAACATGAAATCTAGATGTATTGCTAACTGCTGGTGATTGGATGCAATAGTTGGAAACAAAGAAGAAACATCAGCAGTTGGAAATTATGGTTTTGGTGGTATAAATGACATTGGAGATAGCATGAGAGAATTTTGCAATATCAACCACTTATCCATTGCAAATACCTTTTCCAACAACGTAAATGGCAACTATACATGTGGACCTCAATAGATGATATAATACACAGGAGTCAAATCAACTAAATCTGTAGTAAGAAATAATGGAGAAGCTCAATTTCATCAGTTTGCACATATGCAAGCTTACGTTGAAGCTACAGAATTTTTTTAAAAGTCCACAAGAGCCAAAATATGACCTTGAGTATATTGTACCTGAATATAGAAACCATCTGATGAATAGATTTGACACATTGAAAATTAATGATTGAAGATGAGACGAGCTATGGGATGACATTAAGGATGTCATACATGAAAAAAGTAAAAGTTCATTAAAAAGACAGGAAAGAAAGTCAAGATCAGAATGAATGTCAGAAGAGACTCTGAAACTTGCTCTTGAATGGAGAGTAGCTAATGGAAGAAATGATGAAGTGAAAGACATGAACAGAGGATATCAAAGGGCAGCTCAAGAAGACAAATAAAGTAGTATAATGAAATGTGCAAAGGCCTGGAGTTGGGAAACTAAAAGGGAAGAACACCCTTAGCATTTCTTAAGCTGAAAGAACTGAAGAAAAAGTTCAAGCCTCGAGTTTCAACATGGAAGGATTCTACAGGTAAAATCAGGGCTCTGGTGGCTCAGTGCCTAATATATCTGACTGCTAAACAAAAGGTTGGTGGTTCAAACCAATCCAGCCACTCTATGGAAGTAAGATGAAGCAACTTATTTCCATAAAGACTTACCACCTTGGAAACCCAATGGATCGCTACGAGTCAGAATCAACCTAATGGCAGTGGGTTTGGTTTATGGGTAAAATACCGAATGATGCAGAATCAAAAGAAGATGAAAAGTGTGAAAGATTAGGGGAAAATATTGTCATTAATCATAATAAAGTGTAATACCTCTATTACTGCTATTACTAATATACTTCAAATAGATAAGGAAAAGTTAATGACAATTTTTAAAAACAGTTGGCATAATATATAAATAAACAAATCCATGTGGTCTACAAATATTTTAAAAGATTCTCATGTTTATTGTACTTTTATATTTAAAGGATGCAACTATTAGAAACATGTATTTGATCCATCCCTGAAAACTTGTAGAAATTTGCAACAGGTATTTTTAACAAACAAAAGCAACCTATCCAAAATGTTTTAAAAATTAATCTATTCTTATAACATCCCCCACACACTTGTTTATTTTTGATTATATAAATCCTAAGAATTGACTGTTGGAATGCATAAGTAAGTTTGGGAAAAGAAACTAAGGGAGGAGAGTAGAAACCAAAAAGGAATAATCAACACAAAAAAAGATTCCAACAAAAAAGAAAAACAGGTAAAATTATGTAGAAATTACATAATTTCATAGTCATAGCTGTATAAATTTTAAAAAATAACTACCACTGTGTAGTAGGATGTAGGATTTTTTTAAATTTCCTTCCCCATAGCTGTATATATAATTATATATAATTAACAATACACACAAAGAATAACATAATATTGAAATTATTTCTAACAAAAGAATGACCTATGCATTTATATTATCTCCCTATTTGAGTTAAAGTAATTTATCAAAGAATGGTTAAGACCATTCTCCTATTCGTGGGTCTTAGAAATCCTTATAGCAATGACAATAAGTAAGTTTTCTCACCGTTATCTTATTTTTTATTTAACATCTGTGAACAGAACAAAAACTGGTGAGAAGGTGATTCTTCTCTTATGGATAAGAAGGAATAGATACTTGAAAAACCTGAGACTTAGAAAGAGCCTGAGACCTTTCTATATTGCTTATTGTTGTGCTTATGGCATTCATCCTGTCAGGATGTTGGACATTACCCTTAGAGATCCCTACATTCAATCTGTCAGGATATTGGATGTTGACATAATGAATTTGACTCAACTGAGGCAAAAACTCTGGTGGTGTAGTGCCTAAGGCATTTGACTGCTAACCAGAGGGCTGGAGGTTCAAATTCACTAACCACTCCTCAGAAAGAAGATTGGGCAATCTACTTCCCTAGAGATACTGCCTGGAAACCCAAGGACGGATCACTATGGGTCGAATGGATTCTATGTGTCAGGCAGGAGCACAGCTGGCCAGGTGGGTGAATGATTAAGCCAGAGGGAATTACAAGAACTGGTCAAGCAAAGAGGCTCCTGACCAGAGCCCATACCAAACCCCAGCATGTAACTCTTACAAAAGAACCCAGCACCTGACTCTTACTGATGAAAGCCCCCAACCATTTCCTGCCCACTATGTTAATGAAGTGTTTCAGCTCTACTTCCTGCCCCCATGCTAATAGGGTGCTTTAACCTTATTGGTTCCTGTAACACATACCCTGCTCTCAATCCAGTCCACTGAGGAACAGGAAAAGTAACACTATAAAAATCCTTTTCTTTCACCCGGGCAGCTCGACTTCTCAGCCCCTCTCAGGGACCCGTGAACCTCACCCGGGCCCCTCTCAGGGACCCATGAACCTCAACCGGAGGCACAGAATAAAGCTTTCCTGGCTCTACCTTCTGTGTCCCTTCCCTTCCTTATCATGACCTTACCCTATGGCAGAGTTTGAATGAGGAAAAAACTATGAGTCACTGCTTTCAGTGACTCCAATCTGGTGAGATTCTTTTTCCTTGGAGCCAGAAAGAGGTGGGTGACGTCTGGGAAATGTCACTGGTATACTTTTTTCTTTTCTTTTCTTCTTTTTTGTCTATTTATATAGTAAATAGACTGCAGCCACTCCATGGCATAAAGATGTGGCAGTCTGCTTTTGTAAAGTTTTATAATTCTGGAAACCCTATGGGACTGTTTTACTCTTTCCTATGGGGTCACTATGAGTTGGAATCAACTAAACAGCAATGCTTTTTGTTTGATTTGCTTTATTAGCTAAAATAATAATTGTTGAAAAACATGCATATCCAAATATAGTATATCTTACTCAGAGAAAGTTCAAGGTGTCACGTAGTAACCTAGACTAACAGATTGTCTGACATTTTCATTCTGTGGCTTTCCGATTCCCTGCAGATAGAGTGGAAGATCAAGTAGGAGATTGCCCATAAGAGAAAGAAATCAGTCCCTAGTAGCTCATTATCTGATTTACTCAGAGAATAAACATTTATTGGAAGTCTATCATACAAGTCAATGGCTAGATAATGGAGCACAAGAGAAAATATAAGACACATCTCAGTGTCTAATCCTTCATGCTTTAGTGAATGAACAGTCAAGAACACCACTAATGATAATTGTGCAAGTATAAACAAAATTCTAAGAGAACAACAATGAAAAAGAGAAAGCAGAAAAATTTATATGCCAAAGAAATCTCATTGATTAAGCTAGTCTTTGAAGAATTAGTAGGATTTTTACAAAAACTATCGAGAGAAGAATGTCTATGACTCATTTCTTCTCTGCATTTCCTACCTGCCTTGGATTTGGTGTAATATCTGACAATTTCTTTATCCCCTATCTGCGTTGGATACAGCATAGTACCTGATACTTTCTCTGTTTTGAAAGATCCTTAGATCATACACGTGGTAAAGCTGGGCATCTCCCAATAAGGTTTCTCATACTAAGGTGTAGCTACATTATCTTAATGTATTTATGAAAAAGTAAGAAACTGGAACTTTAATTTTAAGTACATGTAAAGAACATATTCAATTAGTTCAATTTGTCATTAGGTAATATATATTCAGCATTTATTGAAGATGACCAAATGAGGATAAATGAGAAACTGAAAGAAAAAAGGCAATATGTGTTTTCAAAAAACAATATTATTAAAGAGCACATGTTTCCTAGTGAACAAAGGCAATCAACCTTTTCCTCAAATTGATGACCCGTGAGGTATGGCAAAACAACTTTATAAAGTACATTGAATACAGTTTAATGAATCACAATGCAGAGGGAACACATACTCTTTACTTTAGCGTGATATTCTAGGCATTGAAAGTAAAAAAAAAAAGATGAAATATATCGGTATCTGGTCATGGTGTTTATTAAATTGCTTTTCTTATATATGGCAAACTTTACAGAGATGTCTCCAACAGAATAACTGTTGGAAGTAAAATGAAAGGCATTATGAAATATGATTCTTTACTTGCTATGCAGGTATAATCTCATGTGCAATTCAGGCAAAAGTGAGGAATTCAATTTGAAAATTCCATTTGTTACAATTTGATGACTGTGATTAAGGAACTGTAAAAATCTTCGCTTTGACATTTCATTTTTGCCTTCAAAAAAGTAGCCTTCTACCATTTCTTTAGTTTTCTTTTCACTACTATGATGTTACCTATAAATGCTGGATTTCCCTTTTTTAGGGATAACAAAGCTATAATCAGCTAAGTATGAACTGCTTGGTCATAAAGACAAAAACAAAACAAAACAAATAAATCATTGCCATCGAGTTGATTTTGACACATAGTGAGCCTGTAGGACAGAGGAGAACTGCCTCCATAGATCTTCTGATACTGTAACTCTTTACAGAAGCAGACTGCCACAACTTTCTCCCACAGAGCGGCCAGTGGGTTTGAACTGGCAACTTCTCAGTTACCAGCAGAGGAGCACTTAACCACTGCACCACCAGGGCTCCTTCAAGTAAGCATGAATGGGGGAAAAGAGACTTCATGTAGAGATATGCAAGGAACACTGAAGAGAATGATGGAGAAGCTGAGATAAGGATTTTCCTCCAGAGTGGATAGAGAAAGCCTTCTCTGAGATTGGTCCTGATACTTTTTGAAAAAGGATGGAGGAGGCTGGAGTAAAGCTATAAATATTCCCAACTCTTTTTCAATCTTAATAATTCTATTACTTTAAAATAAAATATCCCTAAATATAGTCTAGTGAAAATCTGATTTTCCACTACTCAATTATAACTCACTGGGCAAAATAATAATAAATTACACTCTAGCTTTTTGTAAGAAATAGTGAATTGTCAGGGATTTGACTTTATTTGGTCCATCCCATCCTTATGTTCATTGTTTCTCTTTGGGCACAGACATTTTAAAAATTTTTTTGTCAAGGGTTGGATTTGCTAAGTGTTATTTGGCAGACCATTTTTATTTACAAAATTAACCAATGAAGGAGGTATATAAGATACAAATGAGTAAAATGCAATGATTCTCATATTCACTATTTGTTCTTACCTTTTGTAAGAGTACAACCATCACTATGTTTATATTTCAGAACTTAATTAGATGGAAAAAGTGATGGAAGTTTAAAGTAAAATGATACATATTTCATACATCTTCATCTTAAAATATTCCAAGGGCACAGGCCAATAGAAATAAAATCCTTTGCTCTGATAAAGATTTTTGTTGAATATAGTAAGAAAAATTCCCATTTCCATGCTGTGGACTACCACTGACTCTGACAAATATATTCCAAGGAAAACTAAAGACATATTTTTTTAAAGAAAATACATTAAAAATCATTGTGAGAACCCACAATAAACCAGTCATAATCTGTTATCATCCTTAGAGCCAGATTGGATCATTTTTATTTCCATATAAGAAACAAAACCTGCAAATTGGACCTCTTCCTCAGCAGCAAAAAAGAAAAGAAAAATGTGAATCATCATTTAAAATTATGCATGCTGCTCCTCGTGGCATTTAAGGCCCTAAGGGGTCCTAAGAATATAATTTTAATTTTGTTTACAGCTATCCACAGATATGTATTCTATTTATAGTTCACTTAGATTCAATTAGGTAGCCTATTATCTGATTAATTGTACAGCTATCAAATCATTCAGGCCTCTCACTGTTTCACCAACAACATTGAAAAAAATATTGTTTTGCCACTGTTAATGTGCAGGTATGTCATGTAAATTAATATTCTGGCAATTCATGCCAGAATTCAAATTATTTTGATCAGATAAGGTAGCCTGATGACAATGATAAATTCCTAATGCAATGTAAAATCAATTAATAAGCTGTTATTGTAAATATATTTTAAAATATATTTCTTTAATTCTTAAAATGACATTTATGTGTTGTTGTTGTCATGTGCCGGCAAGTGATTCCACCATCACAAAGAAAACAGCAGAGTGACCCAACACACCTGAATCAATAATAAAATAGAACACACCAGCCTCACCTTTTCAAAATATTAAATCATAAAACCAAGATAAAACAAATCAACATGTAACCAGCAGCTAGAGACAACATAAAGAGACAGCGCTCTACCAGATTCCAGGGGCTTAAGAAGAGGTTCTGCTTTCCAGTCACCTCAAGAACTCTCTGGACCTGAACTGCATGACTGAAAAGGTCCTAGTTTACACCTTCTTTGATCCAGATGGATCAAAGACTTAAATGTGAAACCCAAAACTATAGGACAAAAAACTAGGAACAAATTTAGGGGCCCTAATATGTGGCATAAATAGTCTATCAAGCACAACTCAAAATGCACAAACATTAGAAGAGAAACCAGATGATTGGGACCTTCTAAAGATTAAGTTTTTGTGTGCTTCCAAAGACTTCTCCGAAGGAGTCAAAAGAGAACCTATAGATTGGGAAAAAATATTTGGTAATGACATATCTGACAAGGGACTTATCTCTAGAATTTATAGAAAACTCCAACACCTCAGTAACAAAAAGACAAAAAATCCAATTAAAAAATGGGCAGAAGACATGAATAGACACCTCACCAGGGACAATATTCAAGTGGCCAACAAACATACGAAGAAATGCTCATGATCATTAGCTATTAGAGAGATGCAAATACAAACAACAAGATATCATCTTGCTCCAGTACTAGTAGCAAAGTTCAATGAGACAGAAAATAACAAATGCTGGCAAGGACATGGAGAGATTGTGACTCTCATACACTGCTGGTGGGACTGTAAAATGGTACAACCATTGTGGAAAGCAGTATGGAGATTCCTTCAAAAGTTGGAACTAGAAATACCATTTGACCCAGCTATTCCATTATTAGGTATATATCCTACTTCCGTAGTGATACTGCCTCAGAAACCAAAGGAGGGGTCGCTATGAGTCGGGGCCGACTCGACGGCACATAACAACAACAACAACATCCTAAAGAAGTGAGAATCATGACAAGAATAGACATATGCACACCCATGTTCATCGCAGCACTATTTACAATAGCCAATAGATGGAAGCAACCTAGGTGTCCATCAACTGAGGAATGGATATCCAAACTATGGTACATACACACAATGGAATACTATGCAACCCTGAAGATTAATGTAGAATCTGCAAAACACCACATAATGTGGATAAACTTGGAAGACATTATGCTGAGTGAAATAAGTCAATCACAAAAGGACAAATATTGGATTAGTCCATTATTGTAAGAGTCAAGGAAACGTTTATCTATGGAAGGTCATTTTCTTTGTTGGTTACCAGCGGTGGGAGGGGAGGGGAGGTAATACTGTTAGATAGATAGAGATAAGTTTTGATTTGGGTGAAGAGAAGGACAATGTACCAAATGTGAGTGATCAATATAGTGGCATTGAGGAAGAGAAAGACAGAGAGGTATGTGGGAAGTACAGACAACAAAGATGAACCCTTTTGAGCACATAGTACGGCATGGGCAGTGAAGGCAAACACGGGTACATGGGTGGATAGATGGGTGAACAGGCTGAAAAATTAGGTATGTATATGAAGTGGAGAGTGCACCCAAGAACATGTATAGGGTTGGCAGACACTGGTCCAATAACTTTATATGTATGATCTGAATTCCTAGGTATATAATGGGGCTGGCAATGGGCAAAGTTGTAGTCACTGCTCAGTCACAGCCAGATACCCAGAGGAACAGAGTACTTGAACCTGTGGGCTCAGGACCATAGTTGCAGAGGACATCAAGCTCAATTGGCATAACATACTACACAAATCATTGTTCTACTTCCTACTGTGGCGAGTAGCGACTGGGATCTTGAAAGCTTGCAAACTGCCATCTAGATGCAACAATGGGTCTCTCCTCATCCAGAGCCAAGAAGAATGAAGAAAACCAAAAATTCATGGGAACAATTAGTCCTAGTGACTTGTACACCATCCGATCTGCAGCCTATACAACTATGAGACCAGAAGAACTAGATGGTGCTCAGCTACTAGTGTTAACCACTTGGAAGATCTTTGTAGGAGACCCTGGACAGACAGGGAGAATAATGTGGAACAAAACTCAAAATCATTTGGGAAAAAAAAAAAAAAAGGGACCAGGTTTGCTGCTCTGATAGAGCCTGGTGGAACCACTGGGACTATGACCCCTAGCTGCTCTTCAGGTCTGGAATTGAATGCACACCTGTGGCTTCCAGCCAAACAGACAAGCATATGAGTTGAACATTTACCTGAGGTAGATACACTCCTTGAAGAGAACAAGCATGAGAAAAAGAAGGGCTGTTTATGCACAGCAAGACAGCTCAGGGGGTAGGAGTGCATGGAGCGATGGACACAGGGAAGAGGTAACTATCGGGAGGAAGTGGGACGGGAGATGTTGCATTGTGGTAAATTGTGGTCAATGTCATGAGACAAAGTGTATGTGAACTGCTGTATGGAAAGTGTATTTGCTCTCTAAATTTTCACCGAAATCACCATAAAAAGAAAAAAAAATATATTAAAAAAAATAATTAGAAATCAACAAGAAGAGAGAGCCCGATAGCAGGTTGTTGTGCTTATGAATCAAAGTAGACACTTGTATGTAATTCATAATTCAAAGGAAATTATAATGATAATCTTGTTATATTTAGAACTGAATGGCATGTAAACAAGTACCATAAAGAGGAAAAGCTGCTGATTGTAGTGAAATCTAAAATTGTATAGAAAATATAAACACATAAATTGACTGGAAATATATATATATATTTGGTTTAATGTAGGAGGAGAAATAAATGAAAGAGAAAGTAATGAAACAAAAGTGTAAAAAATATGGTTGTCTAAAACTACCAAGGAGGGGTTGCTATGAGTCAAATTGACTTGATGGCAGTAAGTTTGGTTTTAAAAATACTAAAAAGACAATTTCTGACCAGATTGATGATTGAGAAAAGAGAAAACCAAAAGGATGAGAGAGAGAATGAAGGAAGAAATATGATGAATTAAAAGATAATTGTAACTGAATTAGAAGTAAAAATGATCCCTAACCTATGAGGAACATAGGGAGGAAGTGGGAAAAATGCTATTACATTGTAGGCATTAAAATCAATGTCATGAAATGAAATGTGTATAAATTATTGATCAGAGAACAAATTTCTTCCATAAACTTTCACCCAAAACACAATAAAAAGATTTTTTTAAAAATTAAACAATATGAGTCAAGAAGTGTTTAAAAAGAAAAAAAGACAGAAACCATATAAATATAAAAATAAATAATAATAATAGAGGATAATCAAATATTCACCTGTTCTCTAGAATAAGTGTAGACAGATCAGCAGGTGAATGTACACCACAGTTTAAACAAGAACATTCTAATTTTATCTCCTTCATATTTAGAATCTGCATGCCTGACTCAGCATTGTCAATGACGATCTCCTCTGGAACCACTCTTTTCCTTTCTCCACCAATCTTTGTTTGAATATTATTACATTCTCAGAGACCTATCATGACCTGTAATCAGTATTCTAACATTTTATCCAGTATTCCCAATCACCTTAGCCTGTCCATCATTCTCTATAGCTCTTTCATGTATACAGCCATGGATATATATTTTCTGGCCATTTCATTAAAATATTAGATTAGCTTTAAGAAAGCAAAGATTTGTTGTTGTTTTTCTGTTCACTGACTTATGTCCAGAGCGTAGAATAGGGTCTGGGACATAGTAAGCAGCCAACACTGTCTGATGAATTATTATTATTTTTGGCAAGTATACCTTTGATTTTAAACCTGAAGTAAATAGTAAAAGAAATTAAGTAATAATCCAATCTCATTACATTTCTATATTATTGTTAAGAATATCTACAAACTAAATTCAATAGTATGTTTCTGTGTGTGTGTGTGTGTGTGTGTGTGTGTGTAGAAACAGTTACCAACACCAAACACTTTTTACACTCAGGATGGGAAGTATAATATTATACAATGTACTAATGTATTCAATCATATTGACAGATAAAGAGTTCTAAAACACACAATCTTCTCAATAAAGGCAGAAAAACTTTCAATAATATTTAACATTTGTGCATGGCACAGGCTATTAGCAAATGAGAAATAAATGGAACTTTGACAATTGGTTTAAGGATATTTCTAAAAACGCTTTAGTAAATATTAAAGTTAATAATTACATACTGGAAACATTCACTTAAAATAAAGACCAAGACAAAGATGGTTGGCAACATGTCTTCCTTTCTAATTGTATAGCATTATAGACATGAGTAATAAAAGAAATGAAAGGTATACAGATTAAAAGAAGCTCTGGTGGCATAGTGTCTAAGGCATTTGACTGCTAAGCAGGAGGTTGATGGTTCAAACCCACCAGCCACTCTGCAGGAGGAAGACTGGGCAATCTCCTTCCATAAAGATTATAAGCATTTTATGGATTATAAAGAAAATGTAAAATTTCATTATTTACAGTCATAAGATTGTGTACGAGATTACAAGAGAAACTACAATTATTATGGTCAAAAAGAGAGATGAGCAAGTTTGGCGAGAATAAAATTAATATGTTAAAATCACCAATGACTCCATGACTCTGAAGCAACCATATATATATAGATAGATATAGATATACATGGGTGAGTGTGTGTGTGTTTTTGTGTATCTCTGTGTGTGTGTATATATATATATACATATACACACATACATATATATATACACACACATATATAAATATAAATTAACATTCAGAGAAGCAAAAAAAGGCTTTTTATTAATTTAAAATGTGCTTATATAGTGCTTATTATGTGTCAGACACTGAAGAGTTGTACAAATGTCATTTAATCTTCCTAGCAACCCTATGAAGTAAACAGTATGTTTATTTGTTTGTTTCCTGTTCATTGACAAGGAAACTGAAGTACAGAGAATAACTGACTTTCCTGAAATAAAAAATTAGTAAACTGCAGAACTGGAATTCAAATAAACATTCTGGATCCAGAGTATGTGCTTGTAAACTCTATAATATGCCATTCCTCTGGATGTGGAAAATAAGTGTATAAATGTTATGCAAGAACGTAAGAGAAAAATATTTAAATTAGTGCATCAATGGGAAAACTCTGTCATAAAGATATTGATTTTTTTCCTGAAAACTAATGTTTAAAGTGTCATTATATCTAAAAATCCATAAGAACTTGGCAAGTTGACCTAAATTTAATGTAAAAGAATCCTAAATATTATTTTGAAAAAGAATAAAGAAAGAGCATGGGTTTTCCCTTCTTTCTTGGAAGATTTATTATAACTAAAATATTCTTATTGAAATATTGTGATATTGGAACTAGAACTGAGATATAGGCCATTGCAATGGAGTAAAAGCTTAGAATCAGACCAACCAATACATGGGAATTTGTTTTATGGCAGAAGTGGCATAATAAATCATAAGGGAAATGAGAAACCATAAAAGAGTTGTGACAACTGATTATTTATGGGAAAAAAATGAGTTATTACCTCACACACTATACAAAAAAACAAAACTAATGCACAAAAAAATGTTAAAATATTTAAAGGGTGCAAGTAATTGGATTTGTGGATTCAGGACTATGGTTGCAAGGGACATCAAGCTCAATTGGCATCACATACCACACAAAAACATTGTTCTACACCCTGCTTTGGTGAGTAGCAACTGAGGTCTTAAAAGCTTATAAGAGGGCATCTAGAAACAGTGATGTGTCTCTCCTCATCCAGAGCAAAGAAGAATGAAGAATGCCAAAGATGCATGGAAAAAACTAGTTCAAGGGACTAGTAGACCATGTGATCCTTAGCTTATATTATCATGAGACAAGAACTAGATGGTGCCTGGCTACAGTTGTTAACCATTTGGAAAGGGGTCAGTGCCGGAGATCTTGGATAGAGTGGGAGAATAATGTGGAAATAAACCTCAAAATCATTAAAAAAAGAAAAGACCAGTTTTACTGGTCTGTTAGAGCCTGGTGAGACCCCTCTGACTATGGTCCATAGTAACTCTTCAAGTCTGGAACTGAACTCACTCCTGTGGTTTCCAGCCAACAATAGACAGGCATATGGGGTGAACATTTACATCAGGTAGATACACTCCTTGGAGTGATCAATTATGGGAGAACAGAAGGACAGTGTTTGCACAGGGAGACAGCTTGGGAGTCAGGAGTGCACCAGAGGGAAAAACACAGGGAAGAGGTATGGGGAGGAAGTGGGAAGAGAGCTGTCATATTGTGGGGAATTGAAATCAATTTCATGAAATAAAATGTGTATGAACTGCTGTATGGAAGAGGAATTTGCTCTGTAAACTTTCACCCAAATCACAATTAAAAATAAAAACAAATAATAACTAGAAGAAGAGATGTTGTTAGGTGCGATTCAACTCATAGCAACCCTATGTTCAACAGAATAAAATTCTGGCTCAGTCCTGTGTGATCCTCACAATCTTTGCTATGATTGAGACCATCATAGCAGCCACAGTATCAATACATCTTATTGAGGGGTTTCCCCTTTTTAACTGATCTTCTACTTTACCAATCATGATATCCTTCTTCAGGAACTGGTCCCTTACAGGAGACTGTTTTTAATGGCATGTGAAGAAAAAAAAAAAAAAAACTTAAATAATGAACAAAGAAAAGCAGTAAAAAGAAAGCTGATACTTTTGAAGATGCTCACATTGAAAACTTCTGCATGCAAAACAACATCTAAAGCAAAATGAAAAGGAAACTACATGTCTGTGGTACAGAATGCTACCATATTTAACTAGCAAAGAATGTATGTTCTGAATACATGAAGGGAAACAGCACCTTGCTAAGAAAACAACAAAAAAATCTAGAGAACAGTGAGAAAAGGATATTTATTGGCAATTCACAAAGGAGGAAACCCAACCACAAAAAAATTTAGAAAAGGTATTCAATGATTCAAATTATAAGAGCGGTGCAAATTAAAGATATGAAAAAGAACATTTTATTCCTATATTGGTGACAACAACTACAAATTCTGAATACCAATTGTTAGGATGTGAGTAAATGAGTACATAGAAATTTGGATAGCAAGGTGACAATATATAACACATTTGAGGATACGAATACTCTGTAGCACATGCATTCCAGAACTATGTATCCTAGAAAAATTCTTGTACAAGTGTATAATAAAAATCTATATAAGAATATACATTGTGGCTTTTTTTTTTTACTTTAATGAATGATTTGAAACATTTAAATATCCTACAACAAGAGAATGGACAGATTGTACAATAATGCTGCAAAAGTCCTCTTGAAGTGATGAAGAGCAAAGAAGTCTTTTTGAGGACTGAGGAGCACCTAACCAAACCATAGTATTTTCAATAGTCTCCTATGCATGTGAAAGCTGGACATTGAATGAGGAAGACCAAAAAAAGTTGATGCTTTGAGGTGTGATATTAGCAAAGAATGCTGAAAGTACCATGGACTTCTAGAAGAATGAACAAATCTGTCTTGGAAGAAGGGCGGCCAGAATGCTTCTTGAAAGCAAGAATGGACAGATTTGTCTTATCCACTTTGGTCTTGTTCTCAGTAGAGAGTGTTCTCTGGAGAAGGATATAATGCTTGGTAAAGTGGAGGATCAAGGAAAAAGGGGAAGACCCTCAACGAGATGGATTGACACAGTGGCTGTGACATTGGGCTCAGATATAGCAGACTGTGAGGCCAGTGCAGGACCAAACAGTGTTTCATTCTGTTATACATCAGGTCACTATGAATCAGAGCCAACTTGATGACACTTAAAAATAATAACTATAATATTTATATAGAACTTAACTATGTGTTAGTCCTTGATTTACATTAAGCTGATTGAATCTCTACTAACAACCCTATGATGGGTCATCTATTATTACAGTAGGAGTTCTGGTGGTGTGGTGTCTAAGTTGGCTTCGTGCTTAAGGCATGTGACTGCCAACCAGAGGGCTGGTGGCTCAAACACACCAGCCACTCCTCGGAAAGAATGTTGGGCAATCTACTTCTGTAGTGATACCACCTTGGAAACCCAAGGAGGGGTCACTACTAATCAGATTCGACTTGAGGGCAATGAGTTGCATTGCATATTATTACAGTGTTTAAAACATTTGAATGCTGGCTTCTTTTTGCGCCTTATCATTTTTTGTTTGTTTGTTTGTTTTTCTTTTGGGCCATCCATGAAGGGAGGGTGATAGGGAAGCTGTGAGCTAACCTCTTCTTTTGAACTCACATCTGAATGACCTGTAAGAAAGCCTGTGATCTCTCACCTTCATCTTTGGTGATGAATAAAAATTTAAATTTTCTGTATGTACATAAACTTTTTTCCAGTTCCATGTCTTAGTCACTATAAAGAACCCACCTGCTCCTTTTATTTTATGCATACCAACCTGGTTGTAAGGATCTTTTTCTCAAATTCTCTTGGTTCATAGAGCGTCATCAGCTTTGAAATCTAAACCAAAACTTGGGTGGGGATCCATCTTGATTTTCCTCTTATTATTGTTTTTCTGTGTCTTCATCTAAATTCTGACTCATAGTGACCTTAAAGGAAAGAGCAGAATTGCTCCAGCAGATTCCCTAGGCTGTTATCTTTATAGGAGTAAATCATCGGGTCTTTTTTTTTTTTTTCCCTGAGCCACTGGTGAGTTGAAAACAATGACTTTTTGGTTTTGGTTAAGAGGTGAGCACTTAACCACTGTGCCACCAGGGCTCCTTGATTTGCTTATGTTGTTGTTGTTGTTGTTATGTGCCGTCGAGTCAGCCCTGACTCATAGTGACCCCTCCTTGGGTTTCCGAGGCAGTATCACTACGGAAGTAGGATTGCCAACCTTCCTTCCGTGATTTGCTTATACAACACTCAAATTAAGAGTGACTCAATATATACTCAATCTATGTTCATCCTGAATGTATACTCATTCTTCTTATCCCTAAGATAACTTTTAGGAATTTCCTAGTCAACGAGCCCTGCCATTTTAATTTCCTTTTCATTATCCAAGGAGCTCATTGTCTGGTGGTGCAGGGGTTAAGGCATTTGACTGCTAACCAGAAGGTAGGTGGATCAAACCCACCAGTTGCTCTGTGGAAAGACGGTGAGGCAATCTATTTCCATAAAGATTTATAGCCATGGAAACCTGCGGTAGTTAAATTTGTATGTCAACTTGGTTGGGCCTGGTTGAGTGGCTGGTCAGCTGGTGGTAGTTATTTCCCATGATGAGAATGGCAAACAGCTCCATGGTGGGATCTACCACAAGCAGCCAAATAGCTGCCTTTGGGATGTGGTCTGCTTCCTGTATATAAGGAATAGCCTGGGGTAGACTTGCTAGCTTATGGCATGCTTGGACCCTTCATGTAGCGATGTCATTGTTCAGCAGCCTGTCATGCTCTGCCAACCTTTGCACTTACAATGGACTTAAATTAATGGCCTGCCATGTGGTTGGGTAACATCATCAGGACTGTGCCTTTTTACTTGTCAACCTTGGGTTTCTCAGCCTCAGCAGCCAGCAGCCGTCTGAGTGAAGAATGCCTCTAGTTCCAGTGGGCCAGGAGCATGAGGCAGAGCTGGACCCCAAGGTTGAGGGCCTTTCACCCAGCCCCTAGAGGCTGGCACTTTGAACTTGGACTTAAAGCCTCCAAACTATAAGGGAATAAACTCCCGTTGTTAAAGCCATCCTATTTGTGGTATGTTCCTGTCAGAGATGTACTAGGTAACCAGAACAGGAGCCCTACAGGCTGCTGTGAGTTGGAATTGACTGAATGGCAGTGGGTTTTGGTTTTTTGGTTCATTATCCATGAACTTTTTATATCATTTTTTAAAAATGTCCTCCTTGACTGACTTGTATTGTGATGTGCTTTTAAAAAGCCTTTTCCAAATTTAGGGTATAAAAGTTGATATATTCTCCCCCTTCCATTCATGTTTCACTACCAACTTGGTTATATATATATATATATATATATATATATATATATATATATATATATTTTTTATGTGCCGTCGAGATGGCCCCGACTCATAGCGACCCCGCCTTGGGTTTCCGAGGCAGTATCACTATGGAAGTAGCTTGCCCAACCTTCCTCCTGAGGAGTGGCTGGTGGGTTTGAACCACCAGTCGTCTGGTTAGCAGTCAAGTGCCTTAGGCACTATGCTATCAGAGCTTCTATCTATCTATCTATCTGTCTGTCTATCTATCTATCTATCTACATATATATCACTGCCATCAAGTCAATTCCTTCTTGAAGCTACCCACGTTACATTTCCAAGACTGTACATTGTTACAAAAGCAAACTGACTTATCTGTCTTCTTTGGAGCAGCTGGTAGATTTGAACCACCAACGTTTTGGTTAATAGTCAAATGCCTTAACCACTACACCAGCAGAGCTCCTTAAATTATATGTATAAGTAACATATAAATATCTATCTTCTTCTAATGCCTAGGTTTTAAGTTCTCAAAACTAGATGGTATGTCATAAATCCAAAACCAGAATTACTCATGTTAGCTTGTCATCTGAGCCAAGCTATTATCTCTATTAATTTAACAATGGTCATTGTTCTCCTAAAGACTTGGAGCTCTGGTGGCATAGTGGGTAAGGCATTTGGATGCTAGAAGAGGTCAGCTACTCAAACTCCCCAGTTGCTCCAATGGAGGAAGATGAGGCAATCTACTTCCATAAAAATTTATAGCCTTGGAAACCCAATGGGGGTCTCTATGAGTTGAAATCAACTGGATGGCAGTTGTTTTGTTCATTTATTTATTTATTTATTATTGACAAATGTTTCAAATATATTTAATGTTGTTGTTGTTGTTATGTGCCGTCGAGTCAGACCCGACTCATAGCGACCTCTCCTTGGGTTTCCAAGGCAGTATCAGTATGGAAGTAGATTGCCCCATCTTCCTTCTGAGGAGTAGCTGGTGGGTTTGAACCGCCAGCCTTCTGGTTAGCAGTCAAGTAGCTTAGGCACTACGCTACCAGAGCTCCTTAAATTTGTTCTAATATATATATATATTTTTTTTTTTTCCTGAAATTTTTAGTTCCTGACAGAATCTCAGTACTAATTAATATTAGCAGATGGTAAAATGTATAAGAAACAAAAGTGAACATTAATAGAAAAATAAAAACAAATAATTGGGCATGCTAAATTGGACAGCATTTTTGTGGCATATTCTCATAATTTCACCTTTAAATTCCAGTTAAAAATACATAATAATGTGTTCTACTGGTAAAACCATTACTTGATTACATGATTAAGTTAAGTATATTGATAATATAGCTCCAACTTTTGAATATGTCTTTAAAACATATTCCCATTGAATAGAGCACAAAATATATAATTTTGAACTATGTTAATAATTTAATAACTTTAACAGCTTTGGAACTTATGCATTCAAAAAAATGGTTCTGGATTGGAAGTCTCTGTGAGGTCAGTTCTACTCTGTTCTATATGGTAGCTGTGAGTTAGCATTGACTCTGTGAAATTGGTTTTGTTGTGGTTTGTGGTGTGAAAGGATATATGGATAATATCAGTTTTACCAATAAGAAAATTATTTTACTTTACATTACTACTCTAATTTTTGCTAGTCATATATGACAGAAAAAAGCTTTCATTATAAAGAAACTATTTCCAGTTATCACACATTTTTTAAAGCAATGTGATACTGATTGCCATCTAAAATATCACTTTTCCACTGCAGTTAGCCAGAGTTTCTTTTAATTATCCCTGCCCTTCTTACTGTAGTCTCAGAAATATAAAAATTAATTACCTGGAACTCACATCTTTATAATTTTAACCTTTTATGTTTCATTTGTTTACTGTGAAATTTATTTAAAACATTTATCAGGTGAATGCATATTGTAAGCATCTGATTTATCAAGGAAAAAAGGGAGAGAGAATAAAGGCACATAGGACATCAAGCTTTTTATGTTGCATTGAGACAGAAAAATTAGCTCATCAAATTTTGGTTTGACATGGCTGAAAGATATATTCCATATTGTTGTTGTTGTTGTTATGTGCCGTCGAGTCGGACACGACTCATAGCGACCCCTCCTTGGGTTTCCGAGGCAGTATCACTATGCAAGTAGATTGCCCCATCTTTCTTCTGAGGAGTGGCTGGTGGGTTTGAACTGCCAGCCTTCTGGTTAGCAGTCAAGTGCCTTAGGCACTGTGCTATCAGAGCTCCCATATTTCATATTAAGATGATATTAATATTAATCCAGATCACTGTTTTCATTAAATCATCACATCATTTATTATATATTTACGCAAAACATGTGTTCAAACGTCCCCTTCCTTTTCCTTTTAATTAGGATAAAGGACTTTGCAGATTATAGTCAGTCATCTAATTCAAAATAATAAAATCAAATAATCTGTAAGTCCATAGTGCCTAAGGCACTTGACTGCTAACCAGAAGGCTGGCGATTCAAACCCACTAGCCACTCCTTGGAAGGCAGGTTGAGCAATCTACTGCCATAGTGAAACTGCCCAGGAAACCCAAGGAGGGGTCACTATGAATTGGGTCTGACTTAATATCACATAACAACAACAACAAAGTCCATAGGATTTAGTATAACCCTGTTACCTGATTTCTTTCTAAATATCTTTGTATTTCAGGACTGAATTAAGACCATCTTCTCATGTGTATACTAAATATTTGTTTGAAATTAATTAACAGTAGTTCTGCATTTTTTCATCTCTTCAGAAAATCAGTGGAATAAAAGACCTTTATTTAAACTGAAACCAACCATCTCTATATGAAAAGATAATTAAGACTTTTTTGTTCATTACCTTCTCTGTCATTCCTATTATCCTCACTGAACCCTGATTTCTGACCCTTGATTTATTATTTTTCTTTCATTGCAAGTGTTCCACTGAGTGATCTATATTACATTTTTATCCATTCTGATTCTTGCTCTTTATCCTTCAACACACTACTTTTGCTGTGAAATTTTACTGTGAGTGGCCATATCTTTTATATATCTACATAGGAGTCATTTTTCTTTTTTCCTTTCCTTTTCAATTTCCTATATATTTATATTTGCTAAATTCTTCATCTCTACTGTTTTTTGCCTTAAAGAGCCATTGCCTGTTTTTGTATATCCTCCTTCTAGATGGTGTTATTCATAATTACATCTTAAAATATATAATTGTCCTGTTCCTCAATCTTTCCTTAGACCATAAAAAAAAAAAAAAAAAAAAAAAAAACTCACTGTCATGGAGTCATTTCTAACTCATAGAGATCCCTCCTTCAGTTTCCGAGGCAGTATCGCTATGGAAGTAGATTGCCCAACCTTCCTTCTGAGGAGTGGCTAGTGGGTTTAAACCTCCAGCCTTCTGGTTAGCAGTCAAATGCCTTAGGCACTACACCACCAGAGCTCCTAGACATAATAAATGTAAAAGTAATCATGATAACCATGATACGCTTTATTTATAGAAACACGATGTTTTCCTAACTATCTTTTAATGTGACCCTAAAATTTATGCAAAATTTAAAAAAATTAAAATATGTTTGGTTGAAACAGAAGGTTTTCTCCTCCCCCTTTTTCTAACTTTAAAATACAGGTCATCTCCAATTTACAACACACAGAAGTTACAACAGGCCGCACCTATAACTTGTATCATCTTGTCATTGTTATGTTCTGCGTGCAGGGTTCCAGTGGGTAATTTGCTGGTGTTGTCATTGTCAGATGTTCACTGAGAGATGTTCAATGTTAGATTTACAGTGAAAGGATTAGCTGACATTTTCTCTAAATTAGGGGCTTTGGTTGCTTGAAAACATGGACCTAAACACTGATCACTTCGCTAAAGTTTATAAGTGAAAGGTCAGTGGCTTGTAACCATCAGTCGTTCTGTGGGAAGAAGATGTGGCAGTCTGCTTCTGTGAAGATCACAGCCTAGAAAACCCTCAGGAGCAGCTCTACTCTGTCCAATAAGGTTGCTATGAGTCACAACAGATTTGACAAAAGGTTTTTTTTTTTTGCTTTTTTTTATTTGATTGTTTGCCTTTTAGTTGTTCAGTTTTAGGAGTTTTTAGATATTTTAGATATTAAACCCATATGAGATATCTGGCTTCCAAATATTTTCTCCCATTCTGTAGGTTGTCTCTTTATTTCTTTGATAAAGTCCTTTGATACATATATTTCTTTCTTTTTTAAATATTTTATGCATTTTATCTTTTGTTGTTTATGCTTTTGGTGTCATAATTTTTATATGTAATTAGTGGTAAATGGCTTTAGTCAGGCAAAATGTGAAAAAATATTTTCATAATAGAATATGAAGCAAAAATTATGATAAATAATTTGAAGAAAAGTAAAAGGAAAGTTTCACTGGGTAAAGTTAGAGGACAGAGATCTTAAGAAGAAAAACAAGGTAAATAAAGGTTACTGGAATATAGGAAGCAGAACAGAATTATTCAGTAGGTTTTTTTTGGTAAGATGGTAATTTCATTCCATCACTAGCTGATGATACTCCAGTGCTGTGCTTGACCCTCTGCATTCCCACTCTTTGCAATCTTGTAGGATGGAGCAGAACTTCTGCATATGATTTCCTAGGCTGTAATCTTTATGGAAGTAGATTGCTAGGCTTTTTCTCCTGTGAAAGTGGCTAGTGAGTTCAAACCATTGGCATTTCAGTTAGCAGCCAAGTACCTTAATGGCTGCACCACCACGACTCCCATAAGAGAGATCAAGAACTCATTGCCATCAAGTCAATTCTGACTCATAGCAACCCCCATTGGGTTGCTGAGGCTATAAATCTTTATAGAAGTAGATTGCCCCATCTTCCTTCCACAGAGCAGCAGGTGGCTTTGAACTGCTGACCTTCTGGTTAGCAGCCAAATGTCTTACCTACTATCCCACCAGAGCTCCGTGTAAGAGGCGGAATAGCGGAAGAGAATTTTGTGCACTTATTTTACCCTTCAACTCATTTTTCATTCATTTGCCCATCTTTTTATGAGTCCTAGGAAATAACCAATCTGAACTTCCAGTCTTTCACATAGGTAATTTAGTATAAATAAATAAACAACAACAGTGGCTTTCTAGCTGATTCTGACTCATCATGACCCTATGTGTATCTGAATAAAACTGTGTTCCCCAGATGTTTAATGGCTGTCTTTTTGGATATAGATCACTAGGCCTTTCTTCTGAGGTGACTCTGAATGGGCTTGAACTTCCAACTTTTTGGTTAGCAACTGTGATACCCACTAATGAAATCAGACACTCACACATCAGGTGTTGTAGGAAGTACATGTACTAGCTTCTCTGTGAAAATGAACTCAGGATAGGGAAGAAGTGGGCATAGAGATCAATTGTTACTAGAGCACTGAGTTTCTAAGTTTATCCTCTTATAAATATGCCATACATGTTAGTTCTCAATAACAATAGTAAATATCAATAACTGTTTATTTTCAAATTCATTATATGTAAAACTATTTTCCAGAAAGAATATAAATGAAAAATATTTAACAAGAATTTCTTATATTGTGGAATATTAGATCAAAATCAAAACTCAGAACCTAACATTTTCAATGAGATGAAACAGACTAAGGTGATCTGCTTCTCTTGATGCTTCAGACACCAGGACAGCTGGAAGGATAGATGGATTAAGTAAAGAAATGCCAAAATTAAAACCATAATACAGAATTTAAAATGATCTTTAATAGAATGGATTAGAAAGGACCAGGGAATAACACCAGTAATCCAAAGCCTTAAGTAGTGGATGTAGGTATGCGTTTCTATGTATTATGTATGGATGTTTTTTAAATCTCTCTCTCTGTCTCTTTTTTTTTCAACTTGGGTGAAACTTTACAGATCAAATTCGTTTTCCATACAATAGTTCATGCACATTTTGTCTCATGATATTGATTGCAATCCCCATAATATAAAAACTCTCTTCCTACTTCCTCCCTGTAGTTCCTTTTCCTTGTGTCCTGCTTTCCTGTGCTTTCCTGCCCTTAGATCTCCCATGGCTGATTGCTCTAAGGAGTGTACCTTCTTGATGTAAATGTTCACCTTTTATGCCTGTTCATCATTTGCCTGGAAGCCACAGGAGTGAGTTCAATTCTAGGCTTAAAGTGTAACCAATGACCATTGTTTTGGGAGTTTCTCTATTAGACCAGTAAGCCTGGTCTTTTGCATGATTTTGAGGTTTTTTTTTTTTTTTTTTTTTTTTTTCCATAGATCCTATACTGATCCCTTTCTGAGCTGTTGACAGTGGCAGCCGGGTACCATCCAGTTCTGGTCTTACGGTCATCTAGGCTGTGAGTCACATGGTCCACTAGTTCCCTGGACTAATTGTGTCCATGCGTCTTTGATTTTCTTCATTCTTCTTTGCTCCAGAGGAAGAGAGGCAAATTGCTGCATCTTAGATGGCCACTTCCCAGCTTTTAAGACTCCACTCACTACTCACCAAAGTAGGGTGCAAAACATTTTTGTGTAGTATGTTATCCCAATTAAACTTGATATCCCCCATGACCATGGTGCCAAGTCCACAGTCCCAACAATTTGTACCTTCAGGGTAGTTAGCTGTGGCTAAGAAGTTATCTTAACTTTGCCCCCTTTTAGCTCTATTTTATAGAGAGAGACATTCTTATAAACCAAACCCAACCAAACCCATTGCCATAGAGTCAATTCCAACTCATAGCAACCCCCACTGGTTTTCTGAGGTGTCAGATCCTTTCAGAAGTAGATTGCCCAGTCTCGTTTCCATGGAGTAGCTGGTAGGTTTGAACCACCAACCTTCTAGATAGCAGTCAGATGTCTTAGTCACAGTGCTACTAGAGCTCCTTAGACATTCTTATTTCACATGTTGTTGTTGTTGTTGTTGTTATGTGCTGTCGAGTCAAACCCGACTCATAGCGACCCCTCCTTGGGTTTCTGAGGCAGTATCATTACAGAAGTAGGATTGCCCAACCTTCTTTCCGAGGAGTGGCTGGTGGGTTTGAACTGCCAGCCATCTGGTTAGCAGGCAAGTGTCTTAGCCACTATGCTACCAGAGCTCCCCATCTCACATACAAATACATATGTTGAAATATCATCTGCCTAACTTATATGGGTATATTCCCTTTTGCCTAGACACACCTGATCATTCAGCATGTCTACCTATGTATCCATCCATATCTTAATATTTGTTATTATTGATAATCAAGAATTACATATGCAAAGTGTTTATCTTTGTTGTCTGTACCTCCTGTGCACCTCTCTGTCTTTCTTTTCCTTAGTGTTATTGTGTAGGTCACTCACTTTTGGTGTATTGCCTTTCCCTTCACCCAAACCAATACTTGTTTCTTACCTATCTATCTTTTTTTCCTTTTTTATCAGAGACATAGTTTGAAAACATTCTTTGAAAGTAGATATACCCTTATTATATTTATTTTAAAGTAGTTAAATCACTTATTGACATGGTTAGGTTCCAAAGACAAAGTCATTGTGGGAAAATGGAGGATGAATATCTCAGATCACAAAGTGGAGGATGATCATCATTACATAACTGTCAAATTCCATAACTACACACTGGCAGATTACATCATTACATAATTGGCACATGACATCATTATATAACTTCCAAATTACATAATTACATAACTGCCAAACAACTGAAAATCATGGCTCAGTCAAATTAACTCATAACTTTAATCATGACAGCCAGCATTAGTCTCACCTCATATCTTGGCATTTGCTACTGCCAGATGTACATTTTTACTGAGAAAAATAGTCTGATTTTTCAATATTGTTGTAAATATGAAATGTTGGCCAATGAGATAGTTAAAAGGTAAGGTATTCAGGTGGTAGCATATGATCAAGAACCAATGATATTGAAGGAAGAAGTCAAAGCTGCACTGAAGGAATTGACATAAAACAAGGCTCCAGGAATTCACAGAATCCCCATTGAGATGTTTTAGCAAATGGATACAGTACTGGAGGTGCTTACTCATTTATGCCAAGAAATTGGGAAGAGAGCTCCCTAGCCAACTGATTAGAAGAGATTGCTATTTGTACCCATTCCAAAAAAAGTGAGCCACCTGAATGTGGAAATTATTGAACAATATCGTTAATATCACACAGAAGTAAAATCTTGCTGAAAATAATTCAAAGAGGGTTGAAGCAGTATATTGACAGGAAACTGCCAGATATTCAAGCTGGGTTCAGAAGAGGACATGAAGCAAAGGATATCATTGCTGATGTCAGATGGATCTTGACTGAAAGCAAAGAATACCAGAAAGATGTCTACCTTTGTTTTATTGATTATGAAAAGTCCTCTTACCTTGTGTATCATAATAAATTATGTATAAAATTGCCAAGAATGGGAATTCCAGAACACTTGATTGTTCTCACGAGAAACTTGTACACAGATTAAGAGGCTGCCATTCAAACAGAACAAGGGAATACTGCAAGGTTTAAAATCAGGAAGGGTGTACATCAGGGTTGTGTCCTTTCTCCATACTTATTCAATCTGTGTGCTGAGCAAATAATCCAAGGAGTTGGACTATATGAAGAAGACCATGACATCAGGAAAACTGTGATATGCAGATGACACAATCTTGCTTGCTGAAAGTGAAGATGACTTGAAGCACTTATTAATGAAGACCAAAGACTACAGCCTTAGCATGAATTACACCTCAATATAAGAAAATTAAAATCCTCACAACTGGACCAATGAGTAAAATCACGATAAATGGAGAAAAGACTGAAGTTGTCAGGATTTCATTTTACTTGGATCCACAATCAATACTTAAGAAAGCAGCAGTCAAGAAATCAAAAGTCATATTGCGCTGGGTAAATCAGCTGCAAAAGAATCTCTTTAAAGTGTAGCAAAGATGTCATTTTGAAGACTAAGCTGCACCTGATCCAAGTTATGGTATTCTCAATCATATCATGTGCATATAAAAGCTGGACAATGAATAAGGAAGACCAAAGACGAGATGATTCCTTTGAATTGTGATGTTGGCAAAAAATACTGAAAAAAACATGGACTACCAGAAGAAAAAACAAATTTGTCCTGGATGAAGTGAAGCTGGAATGTTCCTTTGAAGTGAGAATGGCCAGACTGTGTCACCTACTTTGATCGTGTTGTCGGAAAAGACCATTCTCTGGAGAAGAATATCAAGCTTGGAAAGTAGAGGGTCAGCAAAGAAGGGGAAGATCCTCAACAAGATGGATTGACACAGTGGCTGCAATGATGGGCTCAAGCATAGGAAAGATTGTGAAGATGGTGAAAGACCCTGTTGGTGGCTGTGAGTGGGAGCTGATCCAATGACTCATAACAAAGTATGTGTATCTATATAATGGAGTCTATATCTTCAAGGTTTTCAGAACCCAGTTGTAACTGAATCATTAATCTTACAATTAAATATTTTCGTACACATTTTAGGATTCTTCTCCAGTGTACCACAAACATATTAACAAATTGAATATTAAAGTAATATTTTAAGGGTGAAAGAAAGACTAGAAAGATCATCTGAGAAGTTCATCATCATGACAGCTCTTTGATAAATATGTCATAGAAGTTTTACAAAACACTCAAATTAAGTTGAAGCTTAAATTCATCACAGGAAAAGTAATATTGTGATTTTTTCAGACATGGAACAAATTCCTCTGAATTTTCTAGCTTTTCTGTCCTCACAGACCTGTCCCATTGTGGTTAAGTTTGCCAGAGTTCGATACTGATGATGTTGTTACACCACTATTAGCATGAACAACAGGGCTTCTAGATTCGACTCTGATGATTCATAGTATAAACCATTATCTATGATCTTTCTTTCTTGAAAGAGGGTAAGCAACTAGTAGTAGACCCTTCAAATGATGCAGATCCCTAGCTCACAGGGTACCAAGAGCATCTTTAGCATCACAATGTTCTAGTCTATACAAAATATTCAGACTGATAAAATGATTAATAATTAGTAACCACCAAAATAACACAGATAAAAATCAATTCCAAACTGTTTATAAAAATTTTGTAGGAAAGGAAGTGTTTTCTTCAGGAATATTTATTAAAAACCTACCATTTCTGCTTGATATTTATCTGAAAGGAAATCATCTGTCATCTTTTGACTCCTAGACTCATACTTTGAAAACATTGTATTAAATATCATCTATAGATTCATCAAGCAATGATATGAAAAACATAATAAAAATTGAGTAATTTATTCATTTTATGATAAAATAGTTCTGTCATCAAGCCTCTTAAAATATGCCTTATCTTCCCTTGTTATACATAGTAAATCAGTCAATTTTCCTTAAAACTTTAAACTCTAGATGGAAAAATGAATAGCAAACTAATAGTAAAGAGCCTGTCACATATCATCACATGTATTAAACACTAAATATTTATTTTATTTTTGCTTAAGAACTCATATTTTAAACATTTATTAGGAATAATAAATTTTCAAAGTTATATGACTTTTGAGTTAAATTTGCAGATTTCTCAGACATGTTTCTCCTTCTAATTTAAATAAGCTATACACTCATTATGCACTAACTAGAACATTACTTTAGGAAACTGTCACTGAACTGTGCACTTGGCATCTGAAAATAGCTATTATGCTTCTCTTGTGCTCTTATCAAGAATTTGTATGACACAAAACAATTCAACTATTTTATTTATTTCTTTTCACATGAGAATATATCACAAATATTGAGTTCTGCATGATGTAGCACGTTTCTTTCAAAAATTGTTTTTTGTTTCTTTAAAAAAAAATGTTTCAAAATGTCATTTTTGTGCAAAGCTGAATTCCAGTTCTTAATTTCTCTGTTTGCTAGTTTAGTGGTCCTGGAGTTCTTCTGAGTTAATTTTTGATGTTTTCCTCATGAAGAGGTCTTTTGTAATTTTAGAAACCTATTTTAATCTATGTATGTCTTCTTACTTTTTATGAAAAAAATATATTTTTGCTTATTCTTGTTCTGAGGCTAGTCATGATTGATTTAGGGCTAAAAGTGGGAGAGAATCTTTACAGTCATTTCATTCACACGGCTTTAACAAGATTGTTGTTGTTGTTGTTGTTTGCCGTCCAGTTGGCCCCAACTCATAGTGACCCCTTCTTGGGTTTCCGAGGCAGCATCACTACGGAAGTAGGATTGCCCAACCTTCCTTCCGAGGAGTGGCTGGTGGGTTTGAACCGCCAGCCTTCTGGTGAGCAGTCAAGTGCCT
>NW_006921705.1:1274678-1276139 GCF_000298275.1 Orycteropus afer afer | reverse complement strand
ACTTCCGTAGTGATACTGCCTCGGAAACCCAAGGAGGGGTCGCTATGAGTCGGGGCCGACTCGACGGCACATAACAACAACAACAACAACATTAACAGAAACAGCTCTGAAAACAAGTGAAAGAAGTTAGAACAGATTTATAATAACCACAGAGAATTCTTTCTCTGGTAAAATTTGAAGACTGATTTTATGTTTCAAGTGGCCTTCATACATATTATCAGTTTACTGAAACCGAAGTTCTATCAAGATGATACAAGCTACAAATCTACTAATTCAAAGTTATAATTATTAGACATCAGTTTGAAGAATCTATGACTTTAGGGCACAATTCAATACACATTGGCATAATTCAGGAATGAGATCTGCAATTGAGAATAATGTTACACACATACCCCAAAACTCACACATAAATATTTACACATAGTTACTCCATCTAGGATCATATGCCAATGTTTTAATTACTTTACTGTGACTTAAATATTTCTGCATTATTGGAATTGTTTTGACCCAGTAAAAATATAAATATTTAATTTTAGCTTTTCAAATTTGTGATAATGAAATTGTGATTATGACTTAAGTAAAAGTTCTTAATTATTTAAAGATACAACTGAAATATATTCAGATAAAATGATGTGCTATCTGAGACTTGCTTCAAATAATTTGGGAGGGGGAGATGAGAGCAGGTGTAGGTGAACAAAAGATGCCTATGGATTGGTAATTGTTGAAGTTAGTTGTAAATTCATAGGAGTTAATGAATTTTTATTTCTCTATTTTTATTTTTATTTCTCTATTTTTGCACATATTTGAAATTCCCTATATTAAAAAAATGAAAAAAAAAAACAAACAAAAATCTTAGGGCATGTCCAACATATATTCAATCAGAATTCTCTAGAGTTGAAGCCTCCAATTCCTAGGCTTCATGTTAAACATGAAATCTGAGTCTTCAAGGGGAGAGAGATGCATATTAACAAGCTCTTTACATGAGTCTTATCACCATCCAGAATATAATCACATATCATTCTTCCATACAAAATAAAATAACTTTCCAATGTTTGTCTTTGGAGATTGACTTAAAAATAGTCCCCTACCTCAGCTTAATTTCCTGGGAAACAGACTCTCAGAGTCTATAAACTAGAAAGTTTATAGAGAAATAAACCTGGCAGAAGAAAGTTGTTGTTGTTGTTGTTGTTAAGTGCCGTCGAGTCGTTTCCGAATCATAGCGATCCCATGCACAGCAGAACAAAACACTGCCCGATCCCGGGCCAGCCCCACAATCCCTGCTATACTTGAGCCCATCATCGCAGCCACCGTATCAATCCATCTCCTTGAAGGCCTCCCCCTCTTTCCTTGACCCTCCACCCTACCAAGCATGACATCTTTCTCCAGGGAATGGTCCCTTCTGACAACATGACCAAAATAGGTGAGACGAAGTCTGGCCATTCTTGCTTCCAAGGAGCATTC
>NW_006921705.1:1268633-1271898 GCF_000298275.1 Orycteropus afer afer | reverse complement strand
TTTTTTTTTTTTTTGTCCTGTAGCTCTGGTGCCATAGTGCACAACACATTTGACTGCTAACCAGAAGGCTGGTGGTTCAAACCCACCAGACACTCCTCAGAAGGGAAGGAAGATTGAGCATTCTACGTCCATAGAGATACTGCCTCAGAAATCCAAGGAGGGATGCTATGAGTCAGAATGGACTCAACCGCAGTGAGTTTGTTTTTTGTTATTGTTGCTTGCACTACTGTGCCAATCACACTGACATGTAAGTACTTCGAGGATGGAGCATGACTTAGGATGAAGTGCTTCTCTTTGGCAGAGAGCAATTTCCCAAGGTACTCAAGTGATTTCTATCAATATCCAACACTCCCAGTACCTGGGGAAAGGGAGGGCGCTGGGAGATGGAAATTGAGGGCCTCTATCCTGAAGGCAGATTTGGGTTAAACTTCATAGCATCTCCCATAATCAACTCATAGGGTCCCTAAAGGACAGAGAAGAACTGTCCCATAGGGTTGCCAAGGCTGTAACTTTTTACAGTAGCAGAATGTTCACCTTCCTTCAGTGGAGTGGCTGGTGGGGTTGAACTGTGGACCTTTTGTTTAGTAGCTAAGCACTTAGCCACTGTACCACTAGTGCTCCTTTATAACAACTACAACATATAAAAGAGCTGATTTTTTTTTTCAAAGAAACAAGTTTCTTTCTATTCTTTTCTCATTGTTTCCTTATATGTCCCATTTAAATCAACACAGAAATTCCACAATGGCCATTATAACAACCATTTTGTCATTTTTACCTTCTTTTTCAACAGCTACATGAATTGCATTCTTTGAAATAAAATGCAAAAACAATACTTTTTATTTTCCCTCACTATCAAAGTAGTATAGGGCTTGCCTTTACCTGCTCAGGTAATGGCAATTGACTGCCTGGATTTAAAATAATTCCTTCGGTTGTTTATTTCAAGATGATATTTATTGGTTTAGATACATAGAACCTAATCTCTACACTTCACTTCTTAGAAATGTGATATTGATTATGTTATTTAAATGCAGTGAATAACTAACCTAACATTGGATCTTTAGAAACTATGTTTTCTTATATACAGAGAAAAATGACACATATATAAACCACGTGTCATATATGCTTCAGTTGTATTACTCTACAATTTGGATTCTAATTGTTCATTGTGACTGACCTCAGCTCTTCAACTGGAAAAATTTTACAGCTTTATTTCCAAAACTTTATACTTTATTCCTAAAAGGAAAATGTTGTTATTGTTATGTGCCATCAAGTCGGACCCGACTCATAGCGACCCCTCCTTGGATTTCCCAGGCAGTATCACTACAGAAGTAGATTGCCCCATCTTCCTTCTGAGGAGTGGCTGGTGAATTTGAACCGCAGCCTTCCCGTTAGCAGTCAAGTGCCTTAGGCATTATGCTACCAGAGCTCCCAAAAAGAAAATAGCAACATAAATTTTATTTCCCCCTGTTCAAATTTACTTCAATTTCATCTGGGTAATAAGAGCAAAAGAGCACTAACCAAAGGTCAAACCCACCACCACTCCACAGGAGAAAGATGTGGCACTCTGCTCCCACAATACAGGTTTGGAAACCTTATAGGGCAGTTCTATTGTGTTCCATAGAGCTGCTGTGAATTGAAATGTATTCGATGGCGATGGGTTTGAGCTTGGTGATAAGAGAGAAAGGAAAAATATTGAAGAATTATTTATAATTTCAATTGACAAATTAAGGCTTCAGTAGGAAACTGTTTTAAGAGTTGGTACCATCCTTGACTCTGAGTTCCCTCACACTGCCTCCACTCTTCCATGCAACCAGTAGCACAAAATAGTGCAAAGGCTAACATTCTCCATTAACAGAATTGTGGAGAATGACAGTCCACTACTGTCACCCTCAAGCTGAATCTATGTATATAATACCCTTATATTGCTACAGACAACATTGTGAGACAAATAACATTTGTGAGCTCACAGGTTTACCTAAGTATGATTAATAACATTGTTTCTAAGGGATACTCTTCCAAGTGGCAAACAACTAATTTACATACAAACGTTTGGAGCACAATTTTTTGAAAGTTGGTGAACACTTTTACTCTCTTTCCCCTCCCCTCAATATGCATGTATGCCTAAATTTCTCTGCAGATTTTAATGTGTAATATTTTACTTTACTTTACAGTGAAAATACTTAGAACTCAAAATCTAGAGTAGCACGATTTAAAATCATAGCACACATGCTTTATAATTGAGTTGCTTTTTAATGTGTACAACAAAACATGACTTCTAAGGGCCTGATGTGAGTTTTCAACCTGGTATATATTGTTGTTAAACATCTTGTAGTAAAACTGCTTATAGAAACAGAAAGTATTTATAACTTAAGTGTGCCATCCAAGTAGTTGCTTATTCTTGACACTTCGGATCAAAACAATCAGACTGGGAAATGAGCATTTTGAATAGAAAGTGAAGTTTTAAATAACTCTTGAATCCAAAGCATATATGCCTCCCTCATAAACACAGGGTCTTTTATATGTTCCTCAAATAATATTAAAGAGACACTTACTGGTAATGACATACTTAAATCATTCTGCATTCCCTACTTTTCCTCTGTGAAAGTATTACCTTAAGAGTAATTTTAAGGAATGAGCTTTATTTATTCTGTAAACCTTCAGATAAATTGTCTACTAAATTTAACTGATTGGAGATTTAGAGATTTGAATGTTTACTACAACCCTTTGACATTATCAATATAAATGTTTATACTGCCTATAATAATAATTATTTGATTATCTTGACAGAGGAATTTTTTAAATAATTTTATTAAGATGAAAACAGCTGTCTTCTACACTATTTACTAGCCTATATTATTGTTTCACCTCAAATCATCAACATTTCCACAAACTAGGTACAAGTATCAATGATATCTCACTGAAATATGAAAGAGCTATTACTCACTTTATTTACCTCATTAAAACAACTGAAAACAAATTCCTAGACTCCAAACAAGAATTTGCAGTGGTTTGATTACATATTTGCCTTGGATGTTTGGATTTTTTGACTGCACAGCATCCATTTCCCTTTCTTAATAGTATTCCTGTTTTCTTAGAGAAATTATCTTGCTCCAGTGGGCACAGCTTCATTAGGGCTTTTATCCCCTCTGCCCAAAAGGTAAACATGTGATCCAAGCTAGGGCAATCAACAGCTCTTTTCCTTGAATTTTCATTTGAGTAGAGGGCCAAAGACACACATTCCAATCACTCAAAAAAAAAAAAAAAA
>NW_006921705.1:1267341-1268533 GCF_000298275.1 Orycteropus afer afer | reverse complement strand
CAACCTTCCTTCCAAGGAGTGGCTGGTGGGTTTGACCCTCCAGCCTTCTGGTTGGCAGTCAAATGCCCCAATCACTCCGCTTATGTTCAAATTACATGTATGTCCCCAAAAGCATAGCTGTGCTTGTGTTTACTAACCTCCAGTTCCCAATCTATTAAAGGAAGTTTACAACAGAATCTGTGAGGCCACAGTGGACTTCCAGAAATTCACTTTTGCATATACCTGAGTCATTTGTTCTGTTTGAAATAAATTACAAAAAAAAAAAAAAAAAAAAAGGATGTAATTGCTTCAAGTAGATTCCAGACGCCTAAGGCACTTGACTGCTTACCAGAAGGCTGGTGGTTCAAACCTACTAGCCACTCCTCAGAAGGAAGGTTGGGCAATCTACTTCTGTAGAGATATCACCTCAGAAACGCAAGGTAGGGTCACTATAAGTCGGGTCCGACTTGACGGCACATAACAACAACAACAATCCTGGAGATTGGGCTATGAGGCTACAGCGTGTCTTAGTTTCCTAGTGCTGTGATAATATCAATACCACAAAGTGAGTGTCTTTAAGGAATATAAGTTTACTTTCCCACAGTTCTGGAGGCTAGAAGTCTGAATTCAGGGAGTCAGCAAGGCTGAGGTCTCTTTGTCAGCTCTAAAGGAAAAAAGATTTTGTCTTCAAAGTTCTGTAAGCCCAGCAGTTTTGATGCATATTGGCTATTTCTAGCTGCATATTCACATGGCATTTGTCTTCCCTTTCTCTATTTCTGCATCTCTGTTTTTCCTTTTCAAAGGGCACTACTCAGAACGGCTAGGGTTTCAGACCCACCCTAGATTGGTCAATCTATTTCCGTAGTGATACCAGCTCAGAAACCCAAGGAGGGTTCCCTATGAGTCAGATCTGATTGATGACAGTGAGTTTAGGTTTTTGATTTTGGTTATTCTTGCATGTCCTCATTAACATAATAAAAGATAAGCTCATTTTCAAATAGGCTACAATTCACAGGCACAGGGATAAGACTTTATCATATATTCTTGGGAAGCACAAGATTATTGGTAACATGGAGTTTTCCATTTTTGACTTATGTTGTTTGTTAGTTGTTAAGTGCTGTCGAGTCATTTCTGAATCATAGCAACCCCATGCACAGCAGAACGAAACACTGCCCGACCCCGCACCAGCCCCACAATCCCTGCTATACTTGAG
>NW_006921705.1:1262107-1263671 GCF_000298275.1 Orycteropus afer afer | reverse complement strand
TCTGGCTTCCTGGATTTTTATCCTCTTTCTCCTGCTCTTGCGGCCTGCTACTCTGGGCGTCCCTGAGTTGTCTCTCCTCACCTGTAACCCTGGGGCTGACTTATTTTTGACTTATAGGATTATTTAAAATTTTTCTCTATGATTTACAATTAGCACCTATTCATTTTATGATTAAAATAATTCATGAAGGAACTTCTGGTGAGATGGCAGAAGCTACACAGACCCTCTTCAACAAAGAAAAGAGAAACTAATTTACACAGATACAGAAGATAATTCTGGGGCCCTGAGCTTAGAAAGGAAGGATACAGATGTGGGTTAAAGACTAATGAGTAAAAGAACCTGAACAAAAACATTGAGTAAAGAGACAAAGGGAGCTGTGGAGTGTCAGATATTCTGATAGCACAGACAACCTGAATATTTTCAAATGGTGTTAGGCCCTGAGAATTAATCTAAAAATTGACGCTGCTCACCAAGAGCTGCATGGACTACTGCATGGGTAGCTGACAACTGAAAAGGGAAACAGTTAAGAAGTAGACAAACTGAGCTCTGGACTTTCAGATATCTGGAAGGTGCAGCCATTTTGAATGTTCACAAGTGGTGGCTGGGCACAGCCATTTTGAATATTTATAAGTGGCAGCCATTTGCGATATTTAAAGTGACAGCATTTTCATTCAGATTCCAGGGAGCTAAGAACAGGCTGCACTTGCCAAAGAGAGCACAGACATGTGAGAGGCTGACAACTGGACAAGTGGTAAGTGCATAATTGTTGCCACTAGGTTGGGCAACCTACTTTCATAGTGATACTGCCTTGGAAACTCAAGGAAGGGTCACCATGAGTCGGGTCCAACTCAACAGCACCTAACAACAACAACAGTGACTAGAGGAGCACACTACCCTGCTTACTCAGATATATCCAAAGAAAACAAAAATCTTGGGTGAATCATTCAATATACAATCACCAGTTAATATAAACACAAAAATGTCACAATGTTTAGGGACAAAAGACCATCACTATCCACACAAAGAAGCAAGATAAAGCAGGAGAAACAAGGGACCAGGATACAGACCCAGAATGCATACCTGAGCAAGAGGGCAATATTAATTTCTGATAAAATTGACTTTAAAACAAAAACCTACATAAGAGACAAGGAAGGACATTATATTATGATTAAAAAATTGATTGAACAAGAGGACTTAACTATAATAAATATCTCTGCACCCAATGAAATGACCCCAAAATACATAAATCAGACTTCAACAGAATTGTAAAAACAAATAGATGAGTCCACAGTCATAGCAGGAGATTTTAAAGCACTACTTTCAATGAAAGATAGAACAATTGGAAAGAAATTGCAAAAATGGCAAGGAGGCCACATGCTCTGACCTCCTCTAATCCCACAAGAGGAAGACAGAATTACCATCAATAGCCCAAGGCCTATTCCTGAGAGGCCAGACATGCTGCCTCCCTCCAGTCCTTTCTCCAACCGTTCCTCCCAAAGCACCCACCACCTCTCTCCTGGGTTCAATAATTCGCTGCAGTGGCCACACAGAACTCACAGATTAC
>NW_006921705.1:1238959-1261792 GCF_000298275.1 Orycteropus afer afer | reverse complement strand
AACTCTAAGCACCTGAGAGAGAGTGGGCACCTCCCAGAACATTGTTTTGTGCCCCTCCCAACAGAAATACTCCAGGTGGACAACTTCAGCAATCAGGAGCTCCTCAGTTGCTCATAGAAAATCCCACCTTGGAGTTTACAAAGACTTATGGGTAGAAAAGCCACACTAAGTAAATTACTATACTGCAGAAATTCAACAAAGATGCAGAAGAATTAAACAATACATTTGACCAACTTGATCTTATAGACATCTACAGAGCACTTCACCCCTAGATAGCACAATATACAATCTTTCAGTGCACATAGAACATTCTCTAGGATAGACCATATGTTAGGCCATAATAAATTTAAAAACACTGAAATACTGCACAGCATCTTCTCAGATCACAATGAACTCAAATTAGAACTCAACAATAGGAAGATCAACAATAAATTAGCTAACACATGGAAACTGAATTACCCCCTCCTAGAAAATGACTGGGTAATAGAAGAAATAATAAATGAAATTAAATAATTTCTTGAATCAAACAAAAATGAAAACACAATGTACCAAAATCTTTACGACACAGCAAATGCAGTGATCAGAGGCCAATTTATAGCAATAAATGCACACTTCAAAAAAGAAGAAAGAGTCAAAATCAATAATTTAACCCAACATCTGCAACAATTAGAAAAAGAGCTGAAAAAAAATTTAAAAAAAAAAAACTGCAGTCTCTAGAAGAAAAGAAATACTAAAGATTTGAGCAGAAATAAATGAAACAGGAAATAGAAAGACAATAGAAAAAAAATCAATAAGATTAGAAGTTCATGTTTTGAAAAGATTAATAAAATTGACAAACCACTGGGAAATTTAACAAAAGAAAAGTGGGAGAGGATACAAATAACACAAATAAGAAACATCTTGTGAAACATCACAACAGAACCAACCAAAATTAAAAGGATAATATTGGGATACTATGAAAAACTATACTCCAACAAATTTGAAAGTCTAGAAGAAATGGACAGATTTCTAGAAACATACTACTTACATAAACAAACATAGACAGAGGTGGAAAAGTTGAACAGACACATAGGAAAAGAAATTGAACAAATCATTAAAAATTTACCGAAAAAAAAAAAAAAAGCCCTGGCTGAGATCACTGGAGAATTCTACCGAACACTCAGAGAAGAATTGACACGAATCCTACTCAAATTATTCCAAAACATAGAAAAGAATAGAATCCTCCTAAATTCATTTTATGAAGCAAGAATAACCTTGATACCAAAACTAGGCACAGACATCACTAAAAAGGAAAATTACAGACCTATATCCCTCATGGATATAGATGCAAAAATCTTCAATAAAATCCTAGCCAATGGACTCTAATAACATATCTAAAAAATAATACAGTGTGACCAAGTATGGTTCATACCTGATATGCAAGGATGGTTCAACATTAGAAAACAATCAAAGCATCCATCACATAAATAAAACAAAGGAAAAGAACCACATGATCATTATCAATTGATACAGAAAATGCATTTGATAAAATCCAATACCCATTCTTGACCAAAAAAAAAAAAAAAAACAAACCTCTCAGCGAAATAGGAATAGAAGCAAAATTCCTCAATATAATAAAGGGTATCTGAGCTCTGGTAGCATAGTGCCTAAGGCACTTGACTGCTAACCAGAAGGCTGGCCGTTCAAACCCACTAGCCACTCCTCGGAAGGAAGGTTGGGCAATCTACTTCCATAGTGATACTGCCTCGGAAACCCAAGGAGGGGTTGCTATGAGTCGGGGGCGACTCGACAGCACATGACAACAACAACAACAACATGCAAAACCAACAGCCAACATTATTCTCAATGGAAAGAGACTGAAACCCTTCCCTTTGTGAACAGAACCAGACAAGGATGCCCTCTACCACCACTTCTATTCAACATTGTATTAGAGATCCTAGCCAGGGCCATAAGGCAAGAAAGGGAAATCAAAGGCATCCAAACTGGTTAGGAAGAAGTAATACTATCTTTATTTGCTAATTATATGATCCTATACCTGGGAAACCCAAGAGACTCAGCAAAAACAAAAAAAACAAAAAACTGGAACGAATTGAGAGATTTAACATGGTGTTGGAATACAAGATCAACATACAAAAATCAATTGGATTCCTTTATGCCAGCAAAGAGATTGCTGAATAGGAAACTAGGAAATCAATATCATTTATTATAGTTACTAACAAAATAAAATACTTGGGAATAAATCTTATGAGGGACACAAAAGACCTGCACAAAGAAAACTATAACAAACTACTTCAAGAAACCATAAGAGATCTACATAAATGGAAGAACATTCCATGCTCATGGATAGGAAGATTGAACATTGTGAAAATGTCAATTCTACCCAAAGTAATCTATACATTCAATGCAATCCCAATCCAGATCCCATCAGCATTCTTTAAGGATATGGAAAAAACAATCACTAACTTTATATGGAAAGGAAAGAGATGCTGGATAAGCAAAGCGCCATTGAAGAAGAACAAAGTAGGAGGTGTCACACTCTCAGATCTCAAAACCTACTATAGCCACAGTAGTCAGGACAGCCTAGTACTGGTACAACAACATACACATAGACCAGTGGAACAGAATTCAGAATCCAGAAACAGATCCATCAACCTATGGTCAGCTGATTTTTGACAAAGGGCTGAAATCCATTACATGGGGAGGAGAGGGTCTCTTCAACAAATGGTGCTGACAAAACTGGATATCCATTTTCAGAAAAGTGAAACAAGATCTGTACCTCACACCATACACAAAAACTAACTCCAGATGGATCAAAGACTTAAATGTGAACCCTAAAACTATAAAGTTCCTCAAGGAAAAAATAGAGGCACATTAAGGGGCCCTAATTTATGGCATAAATAGACTGTCAAGCATAACCCAAAATGTGCAAACAGCAAAAGATAAACTAGATGAATGGGACCTTCTAAAATTAAATTTTTATGTGCTTCCAAAGACTTCTCCAAAACAGCCCAAAGAGAACCTACAGATTGGGAAAAAAATTTGGCAATGATATATCTGACAAGCGACTTATCTCTAGAATTTATAGAAAACTCCAATACCTCAACAACAAAAAGACAAATAATCCAATTCAAAATGGGCAGAGAACATGAATAGACACTTCACCAAAGAGGATATTCAGGTGGCCAACAAATATATGAGGAAATGTTCACAATCATTAGCCATTAGAGAGATGCAAATTAAAACCACAATGATGCATCATCTTGCCCCAGGACTAATAGCAAAGTTCAACAAGACAGAAATTAACAAATGGCGGCAAGGATCGGGAAAGATTGGGACCCTCATACACTGTTGGTGGGTCTCTAAAATGATGCAATCATTGTGAAAAGCAGTATGGTGATTCCTTAAAAAGCTGGAATTAAAAATACCATTTGATACAGCAGCCCCATTATTAGGTTGTTATTGTTATAGGCTGTTGAGTCAGACCTGACTCATAGCGACCCCTCCTTGGGTTTCCAAAGCAGTAATCACTACGGAACATATATATATATGTATATAGTATATTTTTGTAGGGAATTCTGGTGGTGTAATGCATAAGGCACTTTACTGCTAACTAGAAGGCTGGCGGTTCAAATGCACCAGTCACTCCTCAGAAGGAAGATTGGGCAATCCACTTCTGTAGAGATACCACCTCAGAAACCCAAGGAGGGGTTGCTATGAGTCAGGACCAACTCGATGGCAGTGAGTTTGGTTTTTTTGGTATATTTGTATAAGGGACAAGCACTCCTGGTAGCATCATGGTTAATGCCCTAAGGTACTAACCAAAACTTTGGTGGTTCGAGCCCACCAGCTACTCCATAGGAGAAAGAAAGCTGTAAAAATTTAGCTTTGGAAACCCTATGGGGCTGTTCTATTCTGCCCTACAAGGCCACTGTGAGTCAGAATCAACTTGACTTTAGTGTGTGGGTATATTTGTATAATAAATAACTATACACACAAACATATACATACTTTTTAAGTATGCATATTTATGATTAATATACTCTCATTGTGAACATGAGGGCAATACGTATGCTTATTCATGTTTGTATCTAGTGCCTAGGTGCGTATTGGGAGCTCTGGTGGTGTAGTGCCTAAGGCATTTGACTGTTAACCAGAAGGCTGGCAGTTCAAACTCACCAGCCACTCCTCAGAAGGAAGGTGGGACAATCTACTTCCGTAGTGATACCACCTTGGAAACCCAAGGAGGGGTCGCTATGAGTCAGATCTGACCTGATGGCAGTGAGTTTACTTTTTTGTCTTGTGGTGCACTGTTGGGGTTACCTAGTGCTGCTCTGACAAGAATATACCACAAATGGATGACCTTAACAGACAGGAGTCTATTCTCTTACAGTTTGGAGGCTGTAAGTCCAAATTCAAAGTGCCAGGCTCTAGGGGCTAGGTGAAAGCCTCTCAGCCTTGGGCTTCAGCTCTGCCTCCAGCTCCTGGCCTACTGAAACTAAAGGCTTTTCTTCACTCAGACAGCTGCTGCCTGCTGAGGCTGCCAAGCCCAAGGTTAACAAGGAAAAAGACACAGTCCCGATATTACCAAACCACATGGCAGACCATTAATTCAAGTCCATTGTAAGTCCCAAGTTTGGCAGAGCATGGCACTCTGCTGAACAATGACATGGCTATATGCAGGGAGCAAGTGTGCCATAAACTAGAGACTATCCCCAAGGCTTCTCCTTATATACAGGAAGCAGACCACATTCCAAAGGTATTGGGATTCAGTATATTAATCATAATTCAGCTGCTTGTCATAGATCCCACCATGGAGTTGATTTCAAGTGTCATTGTGGGGATAACTACCACCAGCTGCCCAGCCACTCAACCAGACCCAGCCAAGTTGACCTACAAATTTACCTAACACATGCACATTATATATTTCTTTAAATATGAGTCAATTAATTGATTCAATTAAATATTTATTGAAGATCTATGTAAAGTTGATAGGCTATGCATTAGGATATCAAGACAAATGGGTACTTAAGGAATTCATAGTTGAGCAAAAGAGAATTTTGCAAGCTACTATATAATACAATAAGGAATTCAATACTCATATTAAGGATACAATGGAACACAGAGAAAAACTGTTGATTTTGCAGAAGTATCATTTCAGATCCAATGAGATGAATATTAATAAATAAGTTTAGTATATGGGGGAAAAAAAAACTAGAGAAAAAGGAAGATAATACTCAGGGAAGTTCAGAAACATATTCAAAACTTTGTGCTTACACAATTTGCATTATTGAGAATGAGGAACAATGTAACTATAAAGCAGTCAGACAAGAAAATACTTTGAATCATATGCCAAAAGCCTTGGAGTTCATTGGAAATGATGGAAAACATTGAAACTTCTTATTATAAACCACAAAATATCAAATCAGTGTTGTATTTCAGAAAAAAATAACTTTGGCTTTAGTTGGATGGTGGTTTTAGGAGGGAAAGACTGCAAATTGGGGCTCATTATTTGATAGTATGTTTTTACCTGGGTATTTTGGTAGTAGAAATAGGAAGGAATAGAACAGGTAGTACAGAAAAGGTCTTTAAAAATTGATTGAGTTTTCATAGGGTTCATTGATTTCTAAGTCTAAATCAATAATGACCCCAAGGTAAGAGCAGGTAATATGAAAGTGGGTTTGGATGCATTGTTGTTGTTGTTGTTATGTGCCGTCAGGTCGGAGCTGACTCATAGTGACCCCTCCTTGGATGCATTAGAACACATTATAAAGGATAATGAGTCATCTGTTGAAAATATCCAGAAATTGTGATAAATGTAAGCTTGGAATTCAGGAGAGATTTCAAATCAAAAGACACACGTATAGGTCATCCCTAATGTGGTAAATGAGAACTTATTGTAGATTTGATCAATCTTGGGAAAACTATAGTGAGATAAAACTACAAAGGATAAAAAACTGCAAAATGCTTAAGAGTTAATAATAAACAAAAAATGAAGTATAGAAGCATGGAGATTTGGTTTTAAAAAAAAAAAAAGTTATCAAAGGCTCAAGATTAAAAACTCAGATAAAGGGCCATGAAAGGAAAGAGTAGAGTCAGTAATTTCATAAAAGACAGGAGAGGAGAGAGTTGTCAAATTATAACACATTTAATGAGAGTACATGCCAAGGGAATGTTATAAATGTTGTAGATCACTGAAAATCACCACCACATTTCTAGTAATTGAAACTGCTTCACTGAAAAGGTTAAGGAAAAAAACACCATAAATAAAGTGCAGAAGCTATCTTTGACAGATATGTGAAAGCTTGATTTAGGACAAAGATTGCAGTGAAGGTATTTATGAGTAGAGATTATAGGGACTAAACCAAGGTTTTAAATAGGAGGAGAAAAGAATTAATTAAGGCACATATTTGAGTTATTAGATGACTATGTCTGCTAAGCAACTAGTTTGAAATACTGAAAATTACATAGTGCAATAAATATGGTATATAAAGTAAACACATAGATAATTTTCCAATTATCTCATACCACTTCTTTTGAGGGGGAAAATTACTCACCAAAAACAAAACAACCAACCAAACAAACATATCTATAAGAAACAAAGAAAAAAATAAACCTGTTGCAATCAAGTTGAGTTCTACTCATAGAGACCATACAGGACGGAATAGAACTGTCCCATAGGGTTTCCAAGGCTGCAAATCTTTATGGAAGTAGACTGACACATCTTTCTCCCATGGACTCCACCATCAGGGGTCCTTAAACAGCTGTATGCTAGTGTTCAAATAAAGAAATGTTTAAGAGTTAACAATGTCATTGTTATGCTTCTATTGGAAATAGAGACTCTTGGCCTCTATTTTCTCCAAATTCTCCAGATTTTTTCCATAATGCTGGAAAATTTCAATTTTATAGGCATAAAAACAACTTTAAGATCATCAGAAAGTGAGAATACATTTACATATATAAGCTTATATGTAATATATTTTGGAAGGATTTTATCTCATTGCAGTATCCCAGGCTTCTCAATTATCATAGAATTTGTCATATATTAGGGTTCAGTTAGAAAATATTCTGTTGTGATCCATAAACTTTTCATTGGCTAATTTTCAGAGGAGCTCTGGTAGCATAGTGGCTAAAAGCACTTGACTGCTAACCAGAAGGCTGGAGGTTCAAACCCACCAGCCACTCCTCGGAAGGAAGGTTGGGCAATCCTACTTCCGTAGTGATACTGCCTTGGAAACCCAAGGAGGGGTCGCTATGAGTTGGGGCTGACTCGATGGCAAAACAACAACAACAACAATTTTCAGAAGTAGATCCAGGCCTTTCTTCCTAGTCTGTTTTAGTCTGGAAGTTCTACTGAAATTTCCACCAGGGGAACCCTTCTGGTACTTGAAATACTAATGACATAGCTTCCAATACAGTCTTAGGCCATGTGTCAACACATAAGTCACCATTGTACAACAACAAGCTGACAGAGGACATAGCACTGGAAGACAACCCCCCTAGTTTGGAAAGCACCAAACAATGGACTCAACACATGAATGATCATGAAGATGGCACAGACTGGGCCATGTACTGTTATCTATAAGGTGGCCATGAGTTGAAGCCAACTTGATATCAACTGACAGCAACAGGATCCAGTCAATTTATACCAAATAATCAATAGATAACAATTAGCACAGGACTAACTGACTGCTTTAATTCCCTTAGGGCACCAAATTGATATTTGCATATTTAATGTAATAGTAATCTTAATCTTTATAAAGATAATTGTGGTTAGAGACAGCTTTGTGTGGGAGAATAGTTCATACTAACATATAATTATTTAATTTCAATATATAGTACATTTTTAGTTTTATCCTATTCTAGTTCATGAGTTAAATACTGTGCTATATTATCATTTTTTACATTTCTGAACTGATAAATCTTCGTGCATTGTAGTGGGGTCAAGAATGGTTTCTCAAGTCAAGAATACCACTGAGATAATTGGTGGAAAATTTCACATGAACACAGAAGGTGAGCAGGTGTCAAACCTTTCAAAATTTGAAGAATTAGTTTGGGAAAGGATCAGCAAGTATATAATTAGAGTCATCATCTCCTGTTTAGCTGACATAAATGGGTAGTTCTCTTATTCTGAATAGCGAGATCTTACTTATTGAAATTTATAGAAATTTTAGTTGAATATGTAAAGGAAAACAGAAAAAGAAAATAAAAAAGAATGAAAGAACAAAAATAAACACACCAATTTGCACGTGCAACTCAATAGGGTCTTAGCCCTAGTGATCCAGACGAATTCAAATAGCAATGTTGAAGAAAAGTTCATGAAAATATGATTCTAATACTATGACTGACTTTAATTTCCAAAGGTTGCCACAACAAAATTTTCTTCATACTTTCTTCTTACAATGTGTCTGGACTCTCCTCTAGTCAGGAGATGGAGTCTGTATTTATATACCTTGAATATGGCACAAGTTTGATTACAGCTGAAATAATACTATGCAATTACAGGACTAGTTCATAAAAGGGTCTATTTCTCTTGGGTCATAAAAGATGATGCAATTTCTGCCTACCTGTCTTGGGAACCTTGCTTTTGGAGTTTGGTACCTTGCTTTGAGGAAGTCCAGATAGCATACAAGAGGCCTACATGAAATAGAAATAACACCACTATCCCACAGTCCTGGCTAAGCTCCATGCCAACAGCCAAAACTAATTTTCTAGGCACATAAGTAAACCATCAGAAGTGCTATCCAGTCACCAGAAGATGCCTTAGCTGAAGATGTGAGAATCAGATATAAGAATTTCCCCCAAGTCTTGCTAAAATTGCAATTTTGTGAGCAAAATAATGGATCGTTGTTGCTTTAAGCCACTAAGTTCGGGTGGTTTCTTGTGTAGCAACAGACTGAACAAGGACCTAATTTAACAAGCTTCATTTAATTTTCTTCTGCATGATATAAAACTATGCCTCTTAATGAATAAATATTTTCCAAAAGTATATATTTGAATAGAACTGAAACCTCCTTTTTTTCACAAATGTTAAGAATTGGTTCAATAGTTTCAAAAAGCGAGGAAGAAAAAAATGCCATGAATAATCAAAATAATGTTTAAAATGAGACAGTCATCTGTCTGTGTATGGTTATTACAACCCAATATAAATGGTGTGAGAATCATAGTATTAAGTCATCTCTTTAAAGCTAAACATATCTATAAACCCAAGTTTAGGGGCTTGTATTGGGGAATAGAAATCAACTTATCCTTTATTTAAAGAAAGTCAACAATCTCTGCCTCTCAAGCAGCAGCCTATCCTTGGCTTCCCTCAATGTATTAGTAAGTTCTTACACGTTTCTTCAGATTGATTATTTTAAGTGAATTATTTTAATATCAATATATATCTTCTCCTATGGGCTCACTGGCACACCAGGTACTTGAATTACACAGGAACATTACTTAATGCTAAAAAATACTACCTTTTTCCTCAAGATTTCAACTAAGCTTTTATAAAGAAAAAAGAATGTTGATAATTTGTAGTAGTCTTTTTTTGGGTATTGGACAAAATAGTATAATGACATACAACTTTAGTTAATCTTTATTTGACTGTACAGATAAATTCTGCATTAGACTGTTTTGTAAGCAATAAAAAAAGATTATATTTTCTTCCTTACGGGTACACCACAACACTTATTCTTTCGATAGTCTCATTTATGCTAGCTAAATTGGAGAATGTAGATAAGCAAAAGTGATTCTTAAGCTGTTTTTCAGATACATTTCTATTGAGTCTCTGGGTGGAGAAGGTTAACATACTTAGCAGCTAATCAAAAGATTGGAGACTTGAATATACCCAGAGATGCGTTGGAAGAAAGGCTTGGTAATCTATTTCTGAAAAATCAGTCATTGCAAACCCTATAGAGCACAGTTCCACTGTGACACACAAGGGCCACTGGTGTGGTTACCTAGTGCTGCTTTGACAGGAATATACCACAAATGGGAAAGCTTGAAAAAACAGGGTTTATTCTTTTACAATCTTGGAAGCTAGATGTCTGAGTTCAAAGTGCTAGGCTTTAAAGGCTGGGTGAAGGGCCCTCAAATTTGGGTTTCAGCCCTGCCCCTTGCTCTTGGCTCACTGAAGCTGGAGGCATCTCTTTACTCAGGCAGCTGCTGGCTGCTGAAGCTGACAAACCCAAGGTTGACAAGTAAAAAGACACAATCCCAATATTACCAAATACCATGGCAAGCCACTAATTCAAGTCCAGAAAAAGTCCCACGATTGGCAGGGTGTGGTAAGCTGCTGAACAATGACTGAGCTACATGCAGCATGCCAAAACGCTAGAGACCTTCCTCCAAGCTGCTTCTTATATATGGGAAGCAGCTATTCATCCCTAAAGCAGCTATTCAACTGCTCCAGTAGATTCCACCAAGGAACTGATTGTCATTCTCATCATGGAGAATAACTACATCCAGCTGTCCAATCACATATCCAAGTCCAGCCAAATTGACACACAATCTTAACTACCACAGCCACCTTGAGTCAGAGTTGACTGGATGACAACTAGTTCCATGAGTAAGACATACAGATATAACTTTGGACAAACACTCTTTGAAGTAAGTAAAATGCAATGTAAATTACATTTGGGATAGGAGTAGGAATTCCTCTTTTCTTCAAAATATCAGAAAATGAGAGGATCCCAGAATACAATTCACTCATGATTTGAAAAGTAATCACATATCTTCTAACAAATTCTTGTGTTGTGAAGCATTTTAGTTACTCAGGGAGCACAATGCTCCCTTAAGAAAAACAGCAGATATTAGTCAAATGGTTGGCTCTCAGGAATTAGACTTCTCTTAAAAGAGAATATTTTCTATTTAAGGCAGAAATTACTGTTTTAGCTTTGGAAGGATATATATTTGCCTTATAAATTTAGGTATATGTATCTATCATCTAGGGACATTCAAAGTGTGACTGCCAAGCTGGCAGCAATTTATAGTTTCATTAACATTAAACACACACAGAATATTGAACCAATCATAGATAATATGTATGCATGCCTCATGGCTGTGATCCTTTAATATACATTTGTAAGGGATAGATATTTGCTTTCCTGACTGGTTAGCTTCCACCTCCAAACAGTCAAACTTAATCTGCAATGACATTTCAGAACTCTAAGGAGCTAACAGAGTACCCTGTTTTTGTGTCTTCATTCTGTATCCTCAGATTTAGGATTGGGTTTTTTTCAAGTATAAATTAAAGGAAATGCTGCAGTTATTTCTTGAAATTTCCTAGAATATATTGGCAACTGAACTGTGTTTTAATTTATAGGTAGAAAAACTGAAATAAAGCAATCAGTGTCAAAATGACTGCTCCTTCAGGACATGCTTTTTACTTTGCAAAAGATATAAGTATGCATCATGACTGAAAAATGTATCTGCACTCTCTGAAAATGGCTTTTAGCAATGAATAGCATTCAATAATCATTTAGTGAACTTTGCTATTCTCACTCTTTGGTCTCCAAAACACTTGAACAGGATCCTATTTGGGTTAATAAGGTACGCAAAAGGGAAAAGATGAGAGTATATTTACCGGAGTTCTCAATTCAGGTATGGAGGCTTGATACGTTATTGGTCGACAATCACGAGTGCTTGGCACAAGGAGACAAGGAAGAAACATTGGCCCCAAGTCATCTCCATCCAGAACATCCACCATCAGGGTGGTGGTGGTGGTTCGTCGTTCATTCAGATTTTGTGCACGGTCCTGGGGGGAGAACAACATTTCAATAAAATGGTATAAATACAAAGGCTACTTCTCTTTCTTTTTTTTTTCCCCATGATTGATAGGTAAACTGCTTAACCTAACAGTTCGAAAGTGATAACGCTAGATGCAAGTTAAAATCCATTTGTCTTCAAATCCATTTTTTTTTTTTTTTTAATATAATATCTAAGCTTCGATACTTTGGGCCTTTATCTAACATTTTTCTGTATAAGATGGATAATGTGTTTTGTAAAGGATTTAGTGAATATTTAGGAATTTTCTTCACTGAGTCTCTTTGGAGACAGCTTATAAACAATTAAAAAGAAAAAAAAAAACACCTAATTTGAGTTTAAATAATTCACTTTTGTTGTTGTTGTTAGGTGCTGTCGAGTTGGCTCCAACTCATAGTGACCTGTGTACAACAGAATGAAACACTGCCTGGTCCTGTGCCAGCCTCACAATCCTTGCTATGCCTGAGCCCATTGTTACAGCCACTGTGTCAATCCATCTCATTGAGGGCCTTCACCTTCTTCACTGATCTACTTTACCAAGCATGATATCCTTCTCCAGGGAATAGGCCCTTCTTACAACATAACCAAAGTAGATGAGATGAAGTCTGGTCATTCTTGCTTCTAAGGAGCATTCCAGTTGCACTTCTTCCAGAACAGATGTGTTAGTTCTTTTGGCAGTCCATAGTAATTTCAGTATTATTTGCCAACACCACAACTCAAAAATGTCAACTCTTCTTTGGTCTTCCTTGTTAACTGTCCAGGTCTCACATGTGTAAGAGGTGATTGAAAATACCATGGCTTTGATTAGGTGCACCTTAGTCTTCAAGGAGACATCTTTGCTCTTCAGCGCTTGGAAGAGGTCTTCTGCAACAGATTTGCCCAGTGCAATACATCATCTAATATCTTGACTGCTGCTTCCATTGGTGTTGATTGTGAAACCAAGTAATATGAAGTCTTTGACAATTTCAATCTTTTCTCCATTATGTGATGCAAAAATCCCGTTGTGAGGATTTTTGTTTTCTTTATATTGAGATGTAATCCTTACTTCAGATTGAAGTCTTTAATCTTCATCAGTAAGTGCTTCAAGTCATCCTCACTTTTAGCAAGCAAAGTTGTTATCTGTGTATTGCTACTACAAAAGCTACTTCTCATAATAAAATAATATTTTGCTATCAAAGGATGGTAAGGAGCAGGAAGAAAATATGTAATTATAAGGATCTATAGCTGCAAAGTGTAGTTAATTTTTAATGTAAACTTTTTATTTTGGAACAGTTTTAGATATTTATCACGGGATAATTGTGATGATAGTGCAGATTCTCAAAAACTCCACATCTGGTTTTGCCTTTTAACACTTTAAAGTGGTCATTTGTAGCAGATTTGCCCAATACAAAAAGTCATTCTATTTCTTAATTGCAGCTTCCATAAGTGCTGATTGTTGATCCAAGTTAAATGAAATCTTTGACAACTTCAATCATTTCTCTCTTTATCAAGATGTTGCTTATTGGTGCATTTATGAGGATTTTTTTTTTTCATTATGCTGAGGTATAATCCATACTGAAAGCTGTAGTCTTTGATATTCTTCAGTAAATGCTTCAAGTCATCTTCACTTTCAGCAAGGAAAGTTGTATCATATCGATATTGCTAGCTGTTAATGAGTCTTCTTCCAATCCTAACACTGCTTTCTTCCTCAGATAGTTCAGTTTCTCAGATTATTTGCACAGCATACAGATTGAATAAATATGATGAAAGGATACAACCCTAACTTCTACCATTCCTAATTTTAAGCAACAGAGTATCCCCTTGTTGTGTTTAAAGATTGCCTCTTGGTCCATGTACATCATCCACAAGAAGAAAATGAAGTATTCTGGAATCTTATTCTTCACAACTTCATCCATTTGGATGCCTTTGCGTAGTCAGTAAAGCACAGGCAAACATCTTTGTGATATTCTCTGCTTTCAGCATTTGTTGTTGTTGTTGTTATGTGCCGTCGAGTCGGACCCCTCCTTGGGTTTCCGAGGCAGTATCACTACGGAAGTAGGATTGCCCAACCTTCCTTCCGAGGAGTGGCTGGTGGGTTTGAACCGCCAGTCGTCTGGTTAGCAGGCAAGTGTCTTAGCCACTATGCTACCAGAGCTCCCGCTTTCAGCATTTAATAATATTAAACTAAGGCATCTGATTGCTAACCAGAAAGCTGGCAGTTCAAACCCACCAAGCACTCCTCAGAAGGAAAGTTGGGCAATCTACTTTCATAGTGATATCATCTTGGAAACCCAAGGAGGTGTTGCTATGAGTTGGGTCTGACTTGGCAGCACATAACAACAATGACAACAACAAATTAACTTATATTTTTTAAAAAATATGTACTATTATTTATTTGAAAATTGTGATACAGCTAGATGGAAGAAATTGCAGGTGATACAAAGAATAATGCTGTACAAAAATCAACACACAAAAGATTAAAAGCATAAATATAACTTCAACACAGAATGAAAAAGCCATAAGAAATATTCAGTGGAAAGTTCAAGAATATTCAAGAATATTATGTCATAGTCTTACAAGGGAGGTGGTATGGTACTGTTCATTCAATCTTATCACCCTATTTGTTGACAATAAAATGTACAATTTTTTCAGACATATTTTAATATGGTAGCTGATGTACCAAAGGTATTCAAATGTTTTGAATTTATTTACTAAATAGGTAGAGAGTTTTAATCAATGCTTTACTAAGAACACTATTAGACCATCAGAGAAAAGCTATTTTTCATAACTAACTCAGAGATAAATACCTCATTATTATGAGCCAATCTTTTTATAAAGCCAATTTTTATAAAATTACAAATAATTCAAATATGATAATGCTAATTTAGCTTGTCAGATAATCAGTGGAAGTTCATTTTTTTTCATTTTAATCAAATGCTCCTTGCTGTGAAATATTTCAATTATCAACTATTCTTTGATCAAAGTAGTGACATATGCTATTTCTAATTCATTTGTTATTTGCTGTTTGATATTTGACAGTGTATTAAATAAGTATAGGTTGTTTTCAGTGGGTGCAGGAGAGATGTGGATTCTAACACATAACCTGAAATTATATAAAATGAAAACAGAAATTTTCTAATATAGAAGACAGAGTTGGAGTAACCTCTCAGAGACAACCATACACCTTGAGAGAGAATCACCAGGCCTGCAAATTTGGGACAACAGTCTCAGGGAACACCAACTTTTTTTTTTTTTTAATAAATTATACATAAAAAGTCTTGAAAATGAGCACAAAACAGACATTCCCACGTTCTGATTTATTTTTGTGGTAATATCATGAGAGCCTTGGAATGAATAGACTTCCAACATTTAAATATTCTATATTCCAGTAGTATTTTAACAAAATGGCTAACAGCACCTACCAGACTCCTTCATAGTTACATATATTACTTTATCAAATATTTTCAGGATAGAATGAAAAGAAAAAAGAAATTGCAACATAATTAGACTTGGCCTGAAAATACTGGCCTTCATTCAGTTACCTAAGACCATGAATGTTTGTCTTGCTTCTGTTTGTCAATGATAGATTGAATATCATTAAGTACAGTTTAAAAATTAATAACTGGATTCTATTCAAATTTTTTTTACTTAAAAAACAAAATAACAGCACGGAACAAATGACCTTGCTCTAAAACTTTAGAAGTAAGTCTTTTTGTTTATTTGTTTTTAAGCATTTTTTTGAGGCATTTATATAATTCTCTTAACTTTTGTGCATACCTGAGAGAGATTATGGTGAATTTTTACATTTCCCCATGTTTACATATCATTTCTACTTGAACATTTTATACATATTTGCTCCCTCAGACTGTTGTCACCCTCCTACCATCTCCCCTCTACTCTCCACATAATAAACTGCAAAGCCAAAAGCAAAGAGTATAAAATTAGTTCATATTGCCCACATCAGCAGGAAGTAGACAAAAAGGGGATGCCAGGGTAGATTTTTTTTTCCCCTTATTTTTACTGAAAAGCTGTTTAGAGAAGATTAAAACTAAAAGTTCAGCCATATATTTTTACTTAACCAAATTAATTATTTTTGCAATGTTTACATACTTTCCTTGAATATTCTTGAGGAAAGAGATATAAATACTACTATATTTTCAAGAATAATATCTGTGATGAAAGAGAGCTAATGCCTCCCGTCTAGATAATTTATATTTGAGAAAATATAGAATAGCCCTATTATTGATAAGATAAATCAGAAATTATTATTGTTAAGATTGCAAATTAAATGGAAACTTTTTTTTCCCTGACAGTTAATTAGTTGGGTAACCCAGAACACTTAGTATTTGCCTCCAAATAACAGTAATACAAAAGATAAGTGGCTTTGAAGGAAACATATTTATAAAGAGAGATTTTGATTACTTTGTAATTTAGGGGTACATCAAAACTGGATTTTGTGGTAACAAGGTATTTTGAAAACTTCACCAAAATGAAATCCATTGATCCTTATATTTCTTTAAACTTCCTTTTCTTAGGCTGTGTTTCCTTTTTATTTTTTTCTAAAATCAATCATTTCCCCATTGTATAACCACATTTAAGATAATGGCATGAGTAATAATATTGCAAGCATTTTTACAAACCTAAACAGTCAGCTTTGTAATGTGTATTAATCAAAACTCATTCAGCTTAATTAAGAATCATAGCATGTTCACATTGATAAAAAGAAACCACCCAATTGCAAGTAATTTAAAGGGCTCTCTCTTTGCAAATCAATCAAATCCTTGTGCCATAAGCAAAAACAGATCAAAGCTGAGTAATATTCAATAATTTATCCTCAGCCCTCTAATTAACCTCTTAGATACCATCTACTTTAATGTCAAAATTGATTGCTTACATTTCAACTCTTCTTAAGACTCCAGGAGAATATGTGGGTTTCAAATTGCATGGTTTATGCTATGCATTATTTTACCCATAGGAGAATAAAATAGAAAGAGAAATGTTTTTTTTTCAAAAAAATAACTAGAAAGATATTATAAAGATATGGCTATCATTCTCCCCTATAAACATGAAGCTATAGATACTGATAGGTATCTTAAAATAAATAAATAAATAAAAAGTTTGGAGAGTGGGCAACGCATACGAAGGGTTCAGAGAGTGAGGAGTACAATGAGCGGGAAACCATTCTCCAACTCCAGACCAGCCCCATCCCCCACCTAGAACAATATGAAATACAAATTCCAGCGAGGGCAAGTGTGACCTGTTTAGGCCAGAAATTGCACCAAGAACTCGGAGAGTGCTCATGACATTTGGGTTGAGTTCTTTAGTTTATAAGCTCACAGACAGACATTACAGAAATTGAATACTCACATTAGCTTGGATGACGACAAAGTACCGAGTCTTATCTTCATAGTTGAGCCTCTTCCTTAATACTACATTTCCCGTCAGCATAAGGGGAATCTCAAAGGTGTCATTGGATGTCTGTAAAGAGTTAAGGATACAGACTTGAGATAATTTGAATGTAAGATAAATTAGAGAATCTGGGGTTGCTCTTGAGTCTTCTGAAAGTTACAGAGAGCATGCTTATTATCTGAAAATAGAATGCGAAAGTAAGTTTCAGATTCAATATTCTTATCATTTCTCAAAATGTTTCATTTTGATCAATGGGTTTCATGAGAGTCATCCTTTGATAATGATAAGCAGGGAATGTATTTCCTGTGGTAGTTTGTCATGTTATTAGTGAGACTCATCAACAGTCCTGAGATATTGCTAAATCAAAGTCAAACTATCTGAAAATCTTCCATATTATCATATTATTTTTTCATCATTTTTTATCTCCAACTATTCAAACATTAATAATTTATGGTATCTACATAACATCCATTTTCAACATTGGTACTCTTTCTAAATTCTAAGTGTATGTCTATGCTGTATAACGACCATTAGAACAATGTTCGTGATCTCCAATTTTTTTTTTTTCAGCAATCAAAAGGGATTTACTAGGGACACTGGGCATGCAGAGCTGGGCGGGCATGCAGGAGGGCAGGTGGGAAGGAGCCTTTTCCTCTAGAAATATGATGTAGGTAATGTCCCTCACCTGGGCCAGCTGCCCTATCTACTCCCAGTAGTACAACCTCTGGTGCCGTGCCTGGTGAGTTTGAGCTCTGACCCAAGGCTTTGGGACAGGTGCTACAGTCAAAGGGCTTCTTGCCTGTGTGGATCTGCAGGTGCAAAAAGAAGTGGGGGAAGCAACTGAAGGCCTTGCCACATTTGTGGCACTCTAGAACTTTTCACCTATGTGGATGCATTGGTGCTTGATGAGTGCAGAACTCTAGATGAACATCTTGTCACATTGGCTGCAGGTGTATGGCTTCTCTACCATGTACAGCAGCTTGTATCACACCAGGTTGGAGCTCTGGCTGAAGTTCTGGTCACACTAGCTACATTTAGATGCACAGTAGCTGCTTGAAGTGCAAGTTATGGCTGAAGCGTTTGTGCAATGGCCAGACTCCTTTGGCCTCTAGTCCATGCAGCTGCAATGGCTCTGGATGACGCCAGACCAGCCTGCGCAAGCACCTGCTACACGTGTGGCAGGCATACAGCTGCTTGCCTGTGTGATGCTCTGGTACTTCAGCAGCAGCAAACTGTGCTTGAAGCTCTTGACACAGGTCTCAGAGCAGTGCAGCTTTTTACCCAGCACACCCCACTGTCAGTCCCAAAAGCCCATGCTCAGGCCAAAGCTGCTGTCCAACTCAGTCCACTTAGGTGTCGTGGGTCCCCAAGGTTCCCTATGATATCAGTATCATACACCAGGGGACCATCTTCAACATGCAGGGTCCACCTCTGTTAATTGGTTTGCATGCTGCTCCAAATTGGTCTCTAGCCCAAAGCTGTCCCCACACTTGAGTCTCCTAGGAAGGGCCCGTAGGATCTCCAGCATCTGGCACAACTCCACCTTAGGAACCTTTGTCTGGGGAGACAGTGGTGCCTCCTCTCACTCAAAATCAGGCCAGGAGGTGTTTCTCTCAATCTGGGCTTCCTGTTTGTCTTCTGGATCTAGATTCAACAGCTCCTCCTCTGGCTGTGGCTGAAAATACCTCCGGGTTGGAGGAGGATTTGTCATGTTGATGATCATGGAGGTGAAGCAGGGCCTCATGGCGGTGGTGGTGATGGGTTCCAGGAGGTGTCCTCAGTGATGAGAGACAGGGGATGGGGTAGAAGTTGACTCCTGATAAACCCCTACTGCCACCATTTTCCCCAACGATAGGTTGGACCCTATCCTCACTGTTTGAGCTGAGGTAGGGGTTTCAGGGTGGAAGCTCCTTCAGCTCATAGGGCTGCAGACCCTAGTTCTGAACTCAGATTCCAACCCCTACAACTGCAACAGCTGAAGCCAGCAGGGACACCAGTACCTCTGGGTTGGAAGCTAATTTAACTTTTTTACCCACTCTTCTCAGCAAAAGCAATGGCCCTAGAGAGAAGAGAAGTTGGTGGAGAGTGTAGCAGTAGAGAGCACAGGCCCCAGGACTCAGGGTCTCACAAAGTGATTGAGCTCCGAAGACATGATTTCAATGTTATGGGAACACTATAATATGAAATAATTTCCTCTTTCACAGAAATTATCCTGGATGTTAAAAGACAGATATCTGTATGTTCACAGATAAAATGCAAATATTAACTTGAAACTATGACTGTGTAAAAAGGACTCAGGGTTAAAGGTCATATTTATTTTAAGTCTCAACAATGCTTGGTAAATTTTACCCTACCCCCTCTGGAATTGAGTTTCTCCCTGGTGTAGGACATACAAGGCAATTTTAAAATACCTTCCTCTGCTCTGCTGTAAGCAGCATTCAGTGTAAGACAGTATATTCACACTTTAAGCCAATAGCCCTCCAGTTGATTGTGTCTCATGGCAACCTGGTGTGTGTCAGAGTAGAAGTGTGCTTCATAGAGGTTTTTTTTAAAAACAAAACAAAACAAAAACAAACAAACAAACAAACAAACAAACAAAAAAATATATATATATATATATAGTTGTTGTTATGTGCCGTCGAGTCGGCGTGTGTGTGTGTGTATATATATATATATATATATATATATATATATATATTATTGTGATTTGGGTGAAAGTTTACAGAACAGATTCATTTTCCATATAACAGCTGAAATACACTTTTGTCTCATGACATTGACTGCAATTTCCCACAATGCAACAGCTCCTCTCTAACTTCCACCCCATAGTTACCTCTTGCCTTTTCTCCCATGCACTCCTGCCCCCTGAGCTGTTCCCCTGAGATGTCTCCCTGTGCATACACAGCCCTTCTATTCTTCCATGATTGATCTCTCCAATGAGTGTATCTACCTAATGTAATTGATCACCTCATATGCCTGTCTTTTGTTCGACTGGGAGCTAAAGGAGTGGGTTCAATTCCAGACCTGAAGGGCAGCTAAGGGCCATAGTCTCAGTGGTTCCATCAGGCTCTATCAGACTAGCAAACCTGGTCTCTTCTTTTCTTTTCCACATGATTTTGAGTTTTGTTTCACATTGTTCTCCCACTCTATACAGGATCTCCAACATAGATCACCCTCTGAATGGTTGACAGTGGTAGCCAGGCACCATTTGGTTCTTCTGGTCTCATAGTCATATAGGTTAAGAATCACATGGTGTACCAGTCACTTGGACTAATTGTTTCCAAATGTCTTTGGTTTTCTTCATTCTTCTTTGCTCTGCATGAGGAGAGACCCATTGTTGCACCTAGATGGCCACTTACAAGCTTTTAATATGCCAGTCGCTACTTACCAAAGTAGGATGTGGGACAATGTTTTTGTGTAGTACATTATGCCAGTTGAACATGATGTCCCTTGTGACTATGGTCCCCAGCCCACAAGGCTAACTACTTGCCCCCTTTGGGTAGCTGGCTGTGACCAAGAAGAGACTACAAATTTGTCCCTTGTCAGCTCTACTACATACCTTGGAATTTTTATAGAATATACAAATACAGTTGTAGAAATATTGTCTTCCAACCTTATACATGGTCATGAGCACACTCCCACCTGCATAGACATACTTAATAGTTCAGCCTGTCCGGCTGTCTATCTACATGTGTAGCAATGCTTGCCTTCACTGACAACAAAGTACTGTATGTGCAAAAGGGCTCATCTTTGATGTCTATACCTCCCAAGCACTTTTCTATGTGTTCCTCTTCCTCGATGCTATCATATTGATCTCACATTTAATACATTGCCTTTCTCTTCACCCAAATCAATACTTTTCTCTACCTATCTAACAGGTCCCCCCACCACATCCCTGGTAATCAACAAAGAAAATTTCCTTCCATATAGAAACTTTCCTTGACTTTTTACTATAAAGGACTAATACAATATTTGTCCTTCTGTGATTGACTTATTTCACTCAGCATAATGTCCCCCACATTCATCCACATTATGTGGTGTTTTGCAGATTCTACATTATTCTTTAGGGTTGCATAGTATTCCATTGTGTGTATATACCACAGTTTGGTTATCCATTCTTCTGTTGATGGGCACCTAGGTTGTTTGTATCTTTTTGCTATTGTAAATAGTGCTGCGATGAATATGGGTATCCATATATCTGTTCTTGTCCTGGCTCTCACTTCTTTAGGATATATACATAGTAATGGAATGGCTGGTCAAATGGTATTGCTAATTCCAGCTTTTTAAAGAATCACCATGCTGCTTTCCACAGTGGTTATATCATTTGACGGTCCCACCAGCAGTGTATGAGAGTCCCGATCTCTCCCTGTCCTCACCAGCATTTGTTATTTTCTATCATGTTGAACTTTGCTACTAGTGCTGGGGCAAGATAGTATCTCATTGTTGTTTTGATTTGCATCTCTCTAATAGCTAATGATCGTGAGCATTTCTTCATATGTTTGTTGATCACCTGAATATCCTCTTTTATGAAGTGTCTATTCAAGTCTTCTGATGATTTTTTAATTGGATTATTTGTCTTTTTGTAGTTGCAGTGCTGGAATTTTCTATAAAGTCTTGAGATAAGTCCCTTGTCAGATATATCGTTCCCAAATATTTTTTTTCCCAATCTGTAAGTTCCCTTTTGACTGTTTTGGAGAACTCTTTGGAAGCACATAAAAATTTAATTTTTAGAAGGTCTCATTCATCTAGTTTATTTTCTTCTGTCTGTACATTTTGGGTTATGCTTCACTATTTATGTAATAAATTAGAGCCCCTAAATTTGTCCCCAGATTTTCCTTGAGGAATATTATAGTTTTAGGTTTCACATTTAAGTCCTTAATCCATCTGGAGTTAATTTTTTGTGTATGGTGTGAGGTTCAGATCTTGTTTCATTCCTCTGCAAATGGATATCCACTTTTGCAAGCACCATTTGTTAAACAAATATTCTCTTCCCCCATTTAACGGACTTCAGTCTTTTGTCAAATATCAACTGATTATAGATTGATGGATTTATTTCTGGGTTCTCAATTCAATTCCATTGGTCTATGTGCCTTCCATTGTACCAGTAACAGGGAGTTTCGACTACTATGGCTGTATAGTAGGTTTTGAGATCTGAGAGTGTGAGACCTCCTACTTTGTTCTTCATCTTCAATAATGCTTTGCTTATCAAAGGTCTCTTTCCTTTCCATACAAAGTTAGTGATTGTTTTTTCCATATCCTTAAAGAATGCTGATAGGATCTGGCTTGAGATTGCATTGAATGAAAAATTGCTTTGGGTAGAATTGATATTTTCACAATATTCAATCTTCCTGTCCATGAGCATGGTATGTTCCTCCATTTATGTGGATCTCTTATGGTTTCTTGAAGTAGTGTTTAATAGTTTTCTTTGTACAGGTCTTTTGTGTCCCTAATAAGATTTATTCCCAAGTATTTTATTTTGTTGGTAGCTATTATAAGTGGTATTTATTTATTTATTTCATTTTTGGCAATCTCTTTTCTGGTGTAGAGGAATCCAACTGATTTTTGGATGTTGATCTTATATCCTGCCATGATGCTAAATCTCTCAATTAGTTCCAGTAGATTTTTTACTGAGTCTCTTGGGTTTTCTAGGTATAGGATCATATCATCAGCAAATAGGGATAGTTTGACTTCTTCCTTACC
>NW_006921705.1:1229926-1237723 GCF_000298275.1 Orycteropus afer afer | reverse complement strand
GCTTTTGCTGTGTCCCAAAGATTTTGGTATGTTGTGTTTGGATTCTCATTTGATTCAAGGAATTTTTCATTTCATTTTTTATTTCTTCTATTACCCAGTTTTTCTTAAGGAGGGTGTTGTTCAGTTTCCATGTTTTTACTCTTTTTCCATTGCTCCTTCTATTGTCAATTTCTAATTTCATAGCATTTTGATGTGAGGAGATGTTTTGAAGTTTTTCAATGTTTTTAAATTTATTGAGCTTCCTTTATGGCTTAACATATGGTCTACCCTGGGGAATGTTCCATGTTAACTAGAAAATAATGTATATTGTGTTGTTATTGGATAAAGTGCTCTGTACATGTTTATAATGTCAAGTTGGTAGATTGTATTGTTTAGCTCTTCTGTGTCTTTGTTGAGTTTCTTTAAGTTGTTCTATCTTTCATTGAAAGTGGTGTATTAAAGTCTCCGACTATGATTGTTATGTCATCTATTTTGCTTTTTCAATTCTGTAAAAGTCTAGTTTTTATATTTTGGAGGTCTTTCATTGAGTACATAAATATTTATTATGGTTATATCTTCTTGTGTAATTGATCCTTTAATCGTTATATAATGTCCTTCCTTATCTCTTATGGTGGTTTTTGTCTTAAGGTCAACTGTGTCTGAAGTTAATATTGCCACTTTTGCTCTCTTTTGGTTGCCATTTGCTGGATATCTTTTTCCAACCTTTGGTTTTTAATCTATTTTTGTCTTTGTCTCTAAGGTGTGTCTCTTATAGACAACATATTGATGGGTTATGTTTTCTTGTCCAGTCTGCAACTCTCCATCTCTTGAGAGGTGCACTTAATCCATTGACATTCAGTGTAATTATTGGCAAGTATGAATTGGTTGCTGTAATTTTGTTATGTGTTTTTTCATGGTGTTCCTTGTTTCTTTGTTCCATATAATTTCCTGTTCTGAGCTCATTATATTTATGAATTGTGTTATTTCATTTGTTGCTATTGTTTTTAGTATTTGCTAAATATTTGTGCTTGTCCTCTTTTTTATAGTGATGTGAAGGTTTATCATTTTTATTTGAGGTTACCCTGTGATTTATAATTTTCTCCCCGAGGTAGAATAGTCCATTCTGTCTTGCAACTCTCTTGACTTCCTCACCATTTAGAAGTTCTGTAACTACACTATTTTCCCCCTCTTCTTGGTTTGTAGTTGTCTTCATTTGCCAATTGATGTCTCTGGTTCCCTGTTTACAATCTTATGAGTTTACTTTACATTGGATACTTCCATAGCTGTGCTGATATCTGGGTTATATCATCTTGTGTATTAATGGTTGGTTGTTGTTTGCTATTATTGGTTCTCTGTTCCAAGGACTCACCTTAGTATCTCTTTTAAGGTTGGTCTGCTTTTAACAAATTCCCTTAATTTCTGCTTATCTTGTTGTTGTTGTTGTTGTTGTTGTTATGTGTTGTAGAGTTGGACCCAACTCATAGCGATCCCTCCTTGGGTTTCCAAGGCGGTATCACTATGGAAGTAGATTGCTCAACCTTCCTTTTGAGGAGTGGCTGGTAGGTTTGAACTGCCAACCTTCTGGTTAGCAGTCAAGTGCCTTAGGCACCATGCTTCCAGAGTTCCTATCACTATGGAAGTAGATTGCCAACCTTCCTTCTGAGGAGTGGCTGGTGGGTTTGAACTGCCAGCCTTCTGGTTAGCAGTCAGATGCCTTAGGCACTACGCCACCAGAGCTCCTTCTGCTTATCTGGAGATTTCCTAATTTCACCATTATCTTTGAAGGACAGTTTTGCTGGTATATAGTTCTTTGTTGGAAATGTTTCTCTTTTGAAGTTTTATATATACCATCCCATTGCCTTCTCACTTGCATGGTTTCTGCTGAGATATCAGAGTTTATTCTTATGGTTGTCCTTCATAGGTAACTTTTTGCTTTTCCCATGCTGCTTTCAGGATTCTTTCTTTGTCTTTGGTTTTGATGAGTTTGATGGTAATATGCCTTAGTGATTTTATTTTGACATCTATCCTGTTTGGGGTTCATTGGACTTCCTGAATGGATATATTCTCATCTCACATTGTATCAGGGAATTTCTCTTCCAACCAATCATGGACAACTTTCTCAGTGGTTTTATTTTTCTCTTCCTGTTCTTGAATTCCAATGACACATAGGTTATTCCTTTTGATGGTATCCCACATGACCTTTAGTCTTTCTTCATTTTGTTTTGATCCTTTTTCTGATTGATCACATTCTAAGCAAGTATTCAGGTATTTGTCTTCAATCTCATTAATTCTGTCTTCCATTGATTCAATTCCACTCTTTTGCCCTTTCAATGTCTTATCTATTTCTGAAAATTTAGTATTAATCTTCTGTATTTCTATCTGTGAATTTTGTAGCATTTCTAACTTTTCATTTATTTTGTCATTTTGGTCTTGCATTTTCTTCTGAAATTATTACAGTGTTTTGTCTGTGTTTTCCTTAATTTTTTCAATGTTTTCCTTGATCTATCTCTCAATCTTTGAAGATACCTAAGCTTAATTCTTTTGAATTCCTTATCAGGGAGTTGCAATGCTGCTTCTTCCTCAGGGATGTGTTCTGGGTCTGTATTCTGCTCCCTTTTCTCTACCTCTCTAACTTGTTTCTTTGTGTGGACTATAATGGTCTGTTGACTCTAAGACTCTGATGTCTCCTTTTTCTTTGTTTTCATGCAGGTTCTTCTACTAGTTGGAAGTTAGTTTGCTGTTGTAGTTCGATCTCTGTTAACTGTATATAAAAAGCAGTTAAGGATGAATTAGGCTCTTTTTGGTGGTCATTTATTATTGGCCAGTTGATGGAAAAGGAAATGGTTATCACTCTCACTCAGTTCATGGAGCTTCAGGAGTTGTGGTTATGGTTGCATCATGTGGGCATATTTGCTGTCTCAGTTAGACAAAAACAACAATTGGAAATCTATGAAAAAAGTAAAAGCAAGTAGATAAAAAACACACTGCATACACACACAAGAACAATCACCAAAACAAGTAAAAAAAAATCTGCAATATCTAGGGAGGGGCAAATAAAGAAAAGTGGTAGAGTATGAGAATAATGAAGGAAAAAAATGCAAAAAAAAAAAAAGCAAGGAATGGGGTTAACCATGAGAAAGAAAAAATAGGAACCAGGAACAAGGTGGAGAGAAAAAGCTGAAAACTAAAACCTGGGAAGGGGATAATAAAGAATAATAATAAAAAAAGACTAAAAAGAAAAATTATAACAGAAAAAAACAAAGAAATTAATTAAAAAAAAAAAAAAAAAAGAAAGGAAAACAAATCTGGGAAGGGGGGCAGGGCATCCAGGCTCTGCCTAAGCACACAGACTGGGATGGAACTCCTGCCAGCCTGGAAGGTGGGTCAGAAAGACAGATGGCCACACCTCCATTTACCACCAAGAGGGTGTGTGGTATAAGAGTAACAAAGGGAATATCACAACTCTCCAGTTGTGCATGTCTGGAATGTCCTTGCAATCCTGGCAAGTGGATCCTATTCTTAGGTCCCTGGAATCTGAGAGAACATTGTCACTTTAAACATCCAAAATGGTCAAACTGTTTGTAAACATTCACAATGACTGCACCCTCCAGATAGCCAAAAGTCTACAGCTCAGCCCATCTCCATCTTACTGCTCCCCCTTTTATTCACCAGCCACCAGTGCAGTCTTTTATGAACCCCCTGGCTAGCAAGGCTTATTTTTGGGTTAATTCCTCAGTCCTAACACCACTTGACAATATCTAAGCTGTCCATGCTGTCAGGATTGCTGACAGACTGCAGCTCCGTATGTTTCCTTTGTCTGTGTTTTCATGCAGTTTCTTCCACTAGTTGGAGTTAGTCCACTATGTATCCTTCCTTTCAAAGCTCTGGGCTCCAGGATTATCTTCCATATCTGGGTTAATTGGTTCCCTTTGTCTTTGGTGCAGAGTGTCTAGTGTAGTTTGTCTGCCTATTCTGCCATCTTACCAGAACTCCCACTTCATAAAGTTTTCAATGGGTGATATTTTAAAACCAGCTCTCCAGACCACTCTTCTGAGGTTCCTCTGGGTGACTCTAACCACTAAGCTTTGGGTTAGCAGCAAAGCATGTTAATCCTTTGCACTAGTGGGGGCCCCCATTTATACTTTAAGAGAGAAACAACTAGAAGTTACCAACACACTGAGGATAGCAGAGCAGAAAATGGACAAGCCTGGATCTGTGATGCCTTTGACTTACTGAACTAACAAGCCCTGATACCATCCTGTCAAAAGCTTGTTATGAGAGACAATAAATGACCTTATTGATTGTCCTGGATTGAATTGTGTCCTCCAAAAATAAGTGGCAACTTGTCTGGGCCATGATTTTTATCAGCAGCTATGTAATGATGTAATTTGGCAGCTAGATAATGAGTAAATCATCCCCCATGATGTGATCTGATGTGACCAGTCAATCTGTTGTAAGAAGATTAGGGTGGGATGCAATGTCTTTAATCAGGTCATAGCCCTGATGTGATGTAAGGGGTGTTTCCTTGGGATGTGGCCTTAAATTCCTTTTGTTTTAGAAGAGACAAATGGAAGAAAAGTGAGAAGAGAGAGAGGGACCTACCACTACCAAGAAAGAAGAGCCAGGAGTAGGGTTCATTCTTTGGCCCCAGGGTACCTCTTCTGGGAAACTCCTAGACTCAAGGGAGATTGATGCCAAGACATCAATTAGAGATCTCTAAGGGAGCTCTGGTGTCATAGTGCCTAAGGCATTTGACTGCTAGTCAGAAGGCTGGAAATTCAAACCCACCAGCCCCTCCTCAGAAGGAATATTGGGCAAGCTACTTCTGTAGAGATACCACCTCAGAAACCCAAGGAAATGTTTCTATAAATCGAATCAACTCAATGGCAATGAGTTTGCTTTTGTTTGTTTTAAGGAACGCTGGAGACAATGCTTGTCCCTGAAAGGAGACAAGGACCTTCCTCCTAAACTGTGATTCAACAGAGAGAGAGAGAAAGCCTTTCCTTAGAGCTACCACCTGAGCTCCGACTTCTGGCTTCCTGAACTGTGAGAGAATAAATTTATGTTTGCTAAAGCCATCCACTTGTGGTATTTCTGTTATAGCCATATAGGATAACTTAAGAGATTGACTAGGCCAGTTTCCTTTTACTTTTCTACTATTTACAGTTGGAAGACTTTTATGCATAACCATCTCCTATCTATGTATTTTTACATTATATTTCCCTCTCTTTCCATTTTATGTTGCATCTTCACACCTGACTTTGCTTTTATTTTTCCCCTTCCTGAAAACCCTACACGTCATTTCTCTCTGTATAAAATTGTGCAAATTCAATGCAGAAAAGCTTTCTGTGTCATCTAATTGAAGATTAAGGCTTGCTCTGATGTTACATTATGTTTTCCAAACAAAATTTATTTTTATGCCTTCTACTTAATTGAGTATTTTGTTTCCCTCACAGATTGCTCAAGGGTCTCAGACTATGATGTGAAGACATTTATCTTTATATCACTAGCAAAGCACATTTTGACAGGGTTTAGCATATATTTACTGAATAAATATTTGCAATATTTTTTTATATTTAAATTGACAGTTTCTAGCTAACACTTGTAGAATTACAAAAAATACTGTAGTAGTTAGTAATTTCATTTCTCTTTAGAGCTCTTTTCAACTCAACTTAATTCTTACTAGCTAAATCCATACATTAGAATATCTAACATTTTCATTTCATAAATATTGTCATTCAAAGAAGCATAAAGAGAATATTTGATTTATGATTAATGCTTCTTTTAAATTATTGTATATGAAAACTTATACATTAATTAATTAACTAACATATTAAAGGAAAATTATTCCATGAGTATCCATTATGTCTCTACAAGTACAGAATAATAAGCACGAGAAAAAGCAGAAGTGACATGTAGTTATATCTTTAAGGTATTCTCATTTTTTCAACTAGTAAAAATGCAATGCGTTAGATAAACTCTGAGTACATATCCTACCCTAATATTATTTCTAATAATACATAATATTTCTAAAGCTTTTACCTTAGTAAAGAGCAAATAAGATCAAAGCTCAATTTAGGAAGAGCCTTAGTAAGAATTTTTAAAATTTATTATATGATAAAGCTACTGAGGGAATGAAATCATGACATTCAAATTTCAGAGTACATAGGATCACAGAAATGTGTGATTTAGATTGCATATTCCCAGCACCCGTTTCTAGATATTCCAGAAATTTTCAGGAGTCTGCATTTCTAACAATCCTTTCAAGTGATTTTGATGCAGATTTTTCCAATTATACTTGGGAAACACCACACTAGGAGAGCAGCAAGTTAAACAAACAAGCAAGAGTTTGGCATATGCTTACAAATTGAAATGAATGATAATTATATAATATATTTGAGAATAGATCATTATTTTATTTTTTCATTGTTGTGTGGCTTGATGTTGGATGAGAATGAACTTTTAAGTAGACTTTGAGTGAAAATTCTCACTGAAATGAGGTAATAGCATTAAATATGCACCAACTCCTCACTTATACACATGGTAGGTTACAAAGACCACGTTATTATGCAAAAAATGGGCTTTATGTGAAAATGGAGGATGACTACATCATTACATAACTGCCAAACCATGGAGAATCATGGCCCAGGCAAGTTGACTGATGACCTTACCCATCACATCCAGCATTACTCTTTGCTCTACACTTTGGAATACCTTGCCAGATATATGTTACTAATGTGTAAAATAGTCTGAGAGTAGATTTTTCACTAACCTCCCTGTTGACATGGAGGTAAGATCCAATAACTTTTCAATAATTCTTAGTTATTTAAATATCTCAGTAAACTTCCAAGTCTTATACTCTTATTAAAGAGGTGTTTGAAGTGGGAAGGAAAGTAGTCTTCTTCTTTACTTTCTTCTCCTGTACATTTGTCTTCCTCTCCTATCATCTTTCAGAGGCTGGGTACACCAACAACGGAGATGGCTGTGGGAGTACAGCAACATCCATCTTCTTACAAAGCCCTAAATGTCTGGGAGGAAAGTTATCGCATGCTTTCTGATACGGCAGATACTTCTTTGTAAAACCCTAAATAGCACTAGTTTCTTTGTGTGGCAGGAATTTAAATGCTAACCTCTATCTGCACGATACTAAAGAGGAAAATATATAATTACGAGCAAGCCTCTTAATACTAAAAAGAAAGAAAATTAAAAAGAAAGCCTTATTGCTGTCAAGTCGAATCAGACTCATAGCGACCCTTTCTTGGGTTTCCGAGGTGGTAGTGGTGGTTGTTGTTGTTGTTGTTAGGTGCCGTCGAGTCACTTTCGACTTATAGAGACCCCATATACAGCAGAACGAAACACTGCCAGATCCTGGACCAGCTCCACAATCTTTGCTATACTTGAGCCCATCATCGCAGCTACTGAGTCAATCCATCTCATCGAAGGCCTTCCCCTCTTTTGTCTATCTTCCACCTTACCAAGCATGACATCCTTCTCCAGGGAATCATTCCCTCTGACAACATGACCAAAGTTGGTGAGATGAGATCTGGCCATCCTCACTTTCAAGGAGCATCTCGGCCACATTTCCTCTACAGATCTGTTAGTTCTTTTGGCAGTCCATGGTACCTTCAGCATTCTTCACCAGCAGCATAATTCAAAAGCATCAACTCTTCCTCAGTCTTCCTTATTCATTGTCCAGCTCTCACATGCATACGAGGTGATTGGAAATATGGCTTGTGTCAGGCACACCTTAGTCCTCAAGGAGATATCCTTGCTCCTCAGCACTTGAAAGAGTTTCTTCGCAGCTGACCTGCCCAGTGC